>NW_027598129.1:0-53550 GCF_964194155.1 Cetorhinus maximus
GACAGAGAGTGAGATCACGGGGAGTTAAAGGTACATGGAGTGAGATCACGGGGAGGTTAAAGGGGCAGAGAGTGAGTTCACGGGGACATTAAAGTGACAGAGTGAGATCGCGGAGATGTTAAAGGGACAGTGAGTGAGATCACGGGGAGGTTACGGGGACAGAGGATGAGATCACGGGGATGTTAATGGGTCAGAGAGTGAAATCACGGGGAGATTAAATGTACGCAGAGTGAGATCACGGGGAGGTTAAAGGGACAGAGCGAGAGATCACAGGGAGTTTAAAAGGACAGAAAGTGAGATCACGGGGATGTTATAGGGACAGAGAGTGACATCACGGGTGGGCTAAAGGGACAGAGAGTGAGATCACGGGGAGGTTAAAGGGACCGAGAGAGAGATCACGGGGACGTTAAACGTACACAGAGTGAGATCACGGGGCTGTTAAAGGGCCAGAGAGTTAGATAACGGGGAGGTTAAATGGACTGAGATTGAGATCATGGGGATGTTAAAGGGACAGAGAGAGAGATCACGGGCAGTTTTAAAGGACAGAGACTGAGATCATGGGGAGGTTAAAGAGACAGGGAGAGAGATCACGGGGAGGTTAAACGCACTCAGAGTGAGATCACGGTGAGTTAAAGGGACAGTGAGTGAGATCACGGGAGGGTAAAAGGAACAGAGAGTGAGATCACGGGAAGTTTAAAAGGACAGAGAGTGAGATCACGTGGAGGTTAAAGGGCCAGATAGTGGGATCACGGGGAGGTTATCGGGACAGAGAGTGATATCACTCAGTCGTTTAAGGGACAGGGAGTAAGATCACGGGGAGGTTAAAGGGACAGAGATTGAGATCACGGGGAGGTTAAAGGCCAGAGATTGAGATCACGGGCACGTTAACGGCACATAGAGTGAGATCGCGGGGAGGTTAAAGGGACAGAGAGTGTGATCACGGGGAGGTTAAAGGGACTGAAAGTGAGATCACGGTGAGGTTAAAGGGACAGCGAGTTAGATAACGGGGAGGTTTAATGGACAGAAAGTGAGATCACGGGGAGTTAATGGGACAGAGAGTGAGATCATGGGGAGGTTAAAGGGGCAGAGAGTGAGTTCACGGTGACGTTAAAGTGACAGAGAGTGAAACCACGGGGATGTTAAAGGTACTGAGAGTGAGATCACGGGGAGGTTAAAAGGCCTGAAAGTGAGATCACGGGGGAATCAAAGGGACTGAGATTGAGATCACGGGGAGGTTAAATGGACAGTGAGTGCGATCTCGGGGGGTTTAAAGGGACTGAGAGTTAGATCACGGGGAGGTTAAAGGGACAGAGAGTGAAATCACGGTGAGGTTAAAGGGACAGAGAGTGAGATAACGGGGAGATTAAGGGGACAGTGAGTGAGATCACGGGGAGGTTAAAGGGACAGAGAGTGAGTTCACGGGGAGGTTAAAGGGACAGTGAGTGAGATCACGGGGAGGTTAAAGGGACAGAGAGTGAGATCACGGGGATGTTATAGAGACAGAGAGTGAGCTCACGGGGAGGTTAAAGGGACAGAGAGTGAAATCACGGGGAGGTTAAAGGGACAGAGAGTGATTTATGGGTAGGTAAAAGGGCCAGAGATTGAGAACACGGCGAGGTTAAAGGGACAGAGAGTGAGATCATGGAGATTTTAATGGGACAGAGAGTGAGATCACGGGGAGGTTAAAGGGACAATGTGCGAGATCATGTGGATTTTAATGGGACTGAGATTGAGATCACGGGGAGATTAAAGGGACAGAGAGAAAGTTCACGGGGAGTTTAAAAGGACGAGACAGAGATCATGGGGAGGTTAAAGGGACAGAGACAGAGATCATGGGGAGGTTAAACGCACACAGAGTGAGATCACGGGGAGTTAAAGGGACAGAGAGTGAGATCACGGGGAGTTAAATGTACATGGAGTGAGATCACGGGGTGGTTAAAGGGGCAGAGAGTGAGTTCACGGGGACATTAAAGTGACAGAGTGAGATCGCGGAGATGTTAAAGGGACAGTGAGTGAGATCACGGGGAGGTTACGGGGACAGAGGATGAGATCACGGGGATGTTAATGGGTCAGAGAGTGAAATCACGGGGAGATTAAATGTACGCAGAGTGAGATCACGGGGAGGTTAAAGGGACAGAGCGAGAGATCACAGGGAGTTTAAAAGGACAGAAAGTGAGATCACGGGGATGTTATAGGGACAGAGAGTGACATCACGGGTGGGCTAAAGGGACAGAGAGTGAGATCACGGGGAGGTTAAAGGGACCGAGAGAGAGATCACGGGGACGTTAAACGTACACAGAGTGAGATCACGGGGCTGTTAAAGGGCCAGAGAGTTAGATAACGGGGAGGTTAAATGGACTGAGATTGAGATCATGGGGATGTTAAAGGGACAGAGAGAGAGATCACGGGCAGTTTTAAAGGACAGAGACTGAGATCATGGGGAGGTTAAAGAGACAGGGAGAGAGATCACGGGGAGGTTAAACGCACTCAGAGTGAGATCACGGTGAGTTAAAGGGACAGTGAGTGAGATCACGGGAGGGTAAAAGGAACAGAGAGTGAGATCACGGGAAGTTTAAAAGGACAGAGAGTGAGATCACGTGGAGGTTAAAGGGCCAGATAGTGGGATCACGGGGAGGTTATCGGGACAGAGAGTGATATCACTCAGTCGTTTAAGGGACAGGGAGTAAGATCACGGGGAGGTTAAAGGGACAGAGATTGAGATCACGGGGAGGTTAAAGGCCAGAGATTGAGATCACGGGCACGTTAACGGCACATAGAGTGAGATCGCGGGGAGGTTAAAGGGACAGAGAGTGTGATCACGGGGAGGTTAAAGGGACTGAAAGTGAGATCACGGTGAGGTTAAAGGGACAGCGAGTTAGATAACGGGGAGGTTTAATGGACAGAAAGTGAGATCACGGGGAGTTAATGGGACAGAGAGTGAGATCATGGGGAGGTTAAAGGGGCAGAGAGTGAGTTCACGGTGACGTTAAAGTGACAGAGAGTGAAACCACGGGGATGTTAAAGGTACTGAGAGTGAGATCACGGGGAGGTTAAAAGGCCTGAAAGTGAGATCATGGGGGAATCAAAGGGACTGAGATTGAGATCACGGGGAGGTTAAATGGACAGTGAGTGCGATCTCGGGGGGTTTAAAGGGACTGAGAGTTAGATCACGGGGAGGTTAAAGGGACAGAGAGTGAAATCACGGTGAGGTTAAAGGGACAGAGAGTGAGATAACGGGGAGATTAAGGGGACAGTGAGTGAGATCACGGGGAGGTTAAAGGGACAGAGAGTGAGTTCACGGGGAGGTTAAAGGGACAGTGAGTGAGATCACGGGGAGGTTAAAGGGACAGAGAGTGAGATCACGGGGATGTTATAGAGACAGAGAGTGAGCTCACGGGGAGGTTAAAGGGACAGAGAGTGAAATCACGGGGAGGTTAAAGGGACAGAGAGTGATTTATGGGTAGGTAAAAGGGCCAGAGATTGAGAACACGGCGAGGTTAAAGGGACAGAGAGTGAGATCATGGAGATTTTAATGGGACAGAGAGTGAGATCACGGGGAGGTTAAAGGGACAATGTGCGAGATCATGTGGATTTTAATGGGACTGAGATTGAGATCACGGGGAGATTAAAGGGACAGAGAGAAAGTTCACGGGGAGTTTAAAAGGACGAGACAGAGATCATGGGGAGGTTAAAGGGACAGAGACAGAGATCATGGGGAGGTTAAACGCACACAGAGTGAGATCACGGGGAGTTAAAGGGACAGAGAGTGAGATCACGGGGAGTTAAATGTACATGGAGTGAGATCACGGGGTGGTTAAAGGGGCAGAGAGTGAGTTCACGGGGACATTAAAGTGACAGAGTGAGATCGCGGAGATGTTAAAGGGACAGTGAGTGAGATCACGGGGAGGTTACGGGGACAGAGGATGAGATCACGGGGATGTTAATGGGTCAGAGAGTGAAATCACGGGGAGATTAAATGTACGCAGAGTGAGATCACGGGGAGGTTAAAGGGACAGAGCGAGAGATCACAGGGAGTTTAAAAGGACAGAAAGTGAGATCACGGGGATGTTATAGGGACAGAGAGTGACATCACGGGTGGGCTAAAGGGACAGAGAGTGAGATCACGGGGAGGTTAAAGGGACCGAGAGAGAGATCACGGGGACGTTAAACGTACACAGAGTGAGATCACGGGGCTGTTAAAGGGCCAGAGAGTTAGATAACGGGGAGGTTAAATGGACTGAGATTGAGATCACGGGGATGTTAAAGGGACAGAGAGAGAGATCACGGGCAGTTTTAAAGGACAGAGACTGAGATCATGGGGAGGTTAAAGAGACAGGGAGAGAGATCACGGGGAGGTTAAATGCACTCAGAGTGAGATCACGGTGAGTTAAAGGGACAGTGAGTGAGATCACGGGAGGGTAAAAGGAACAGAGAGTGAGATCACGGGAAGTTTAAAAGGACAGAGAGTGAGATCACGTGGAGGTTAAAGGGCCAGATAGTGGGATCACGGGGAGGTTATCGGGACAGAGAGTGATATCACTCAGTCGTTTAAGGGACAGGGAGTAAGATCACGGGGAGGTTAAAGGGACAGAGATTGAGATCACGGGGAGGTTAAAGGGCCAGAGATTGAGATCACGGGCACGTTAAAGGCACATAGAGTGAGATCGCGGGGAGGTTAAAGGGACAGAGAGTGTGATCACGGGGAGGTTAAAGGGACTGAAAGTGAGATCACGGTGAGGTTAAAGGGACAGCGAGTTAGATAACGGGGAGGTTTAATGGACAGAAAGTGAGATCACGGGGAGTTAATGGGACAGAGAGTGAGATCATGGGGAGGTTAAAGGGGCAGAGAGTGAGTTCACGGTGACGTTAAAGTGACAGAGAGTGAAACCACGGGGATGTTAAAGGTACTGAGAGTGAGATCACGGGGAGGTTAAAAGGCCTGAAAGTGAGATCACGGGGGAATCAAAGGGACTGAGATTGAGATCACGGGGAGGTTAAATGGACAGTGAGTGCGATCTCGGGGGGTTTAAAGGGACTGAGAGTTAGATCACGGGGAGGTTAAAGGGACAGAGAGTGAAATCACGGTGAGGTTAAAGGGACAGAGAGTGAGATAACGGGGAGATTAAGGGGACAGTGAGTGAGATCACGGGGAGGTTAAAGGGACAGAGAGTGAGATCACGGGGAGGTTAAAGGGACAGTGAGTGAGATCACGGGGAGGTTAAAGGGACAGAGAGTGAGATCACGGGGATGTTATAGAGACAGAGAGTGAGCTCACGGGGAGGTTAAAGGGACAGAGAGTGAAATCACGGGGAGGTTAAAGGGACAGAGAGTGATTTATGGGTAGGTAAAAGGGCCAGAGATTGAGAACACGGCGAGGTTAAAGGGACAGAGAGTGAGATCATGGAGATTTTAATGGGACAGAGAGTGAGATCACGGGGAGGTTAAAGGGACAATGTGCGAGATCATGTGGATTTTAATGGGACTGAGATTGAGATCACGGGGAGATTAAAGGGACAGAGAGAAAGTTCACGGGGAGTTTAAAAGGACGAGACAGAGATCATGGGGAGGTTAAAGGGACAGAGACAGAGATCATGGGGAGGTTAAACGCACACAGAGTGAGATCACGGGGAGTTAAAGGGACAGAGAGTGAGATCACGGGGAGTTAAATGTACATGGAGTGAGATCACGGGGTGGTTAAAGGGGCAGAGAGTGAGTTCACGGGGACATTAAAGTGACAGAGTGAGATCGCGGAGATGTTAAAGGGACAGTGAGTGAGATCACGGGGAGGTTACGGGGACAGAGGATGAGATCACGGGGATGTTAATGGGACAGAGAGTGAAATCACGGGGAGATTAAATGTACGCAGAGTGAGATCACGGGGAGGTTAAAGGGACAGAGCGAGAGATCACAGGGAGTTTAAAAGGACAGAAAGTGAGATCACGGGGATGTTATAGGGACAGAGAGTGACATCACGGGTGGGCTAAAGGGACAGAGAGTGAGATCACGGGGAGGTTAAAGGGACCGAGAGAGAGATCACGGGGACGTTAAACGTACACAGAGTGAGATCACGGGGCTGTTAAAGGGCCAGAGAGTTAGATGACGGGGAGGTTAAAAGGACAGAGACAAGATCATGGGGAGGTTAAGGGAAAGAGAGAAAGATCATGGGGACTTTAAAAGGACAGAGACTGAGATCATGGGGAGGTTAAAGGTACAGAGAGAGAGATCAAGGGGACGTTAGACGTACAATGAGTGAGATCACGGGGAGTTAAAGGGACAGAGAGTGAGTTCACGGGAGGGTAAAAGGAACAGAGATTGAGATCACGGGGTGGTTAAAAGGATGGAGAGTGAGATCACGTGGAAGTTAAAGGGACAGAGAGTGAGATCACGGGGAGGTTAAATGGACAGAGTGTGATATAACGGCAGGTTAACGGGAATGTGAGTGAGATCACGGGGAGGTTATAGGGACAGAGAGTGAGATCACGGGGAGGTTAAAGGGACAGAGAGTGAGATCACGGGGATGTTAAAGGGACAAGAGAGAGATCACGGGGAGGTTAAAGGGACAGAGATTGAGATCACGGGGAGGTTAAAGGGATAAAGATTGAGATCGGGGACAGTCAAAAGTACAAAAAGTGAGAACAGGGACTGATAAAGGGACAGAGATTGCGATCACGGGTAGGTTAAAGGGACAGAAAGTGAGATCACGGGGAGGTAAAAGGGCCAGAGATTGAAAACACGGCGAGGTTAAAAGGACAGAGAGTGAGATCACGGAGATGTTAATGGGAGAGAGAGTGAGATCACGGGGAGGTTAAAGGGACAGTGAGTGAGATCACGGGGATGTAAAAGGGACTGCGATTGAGAACACGGGGAGGTTAAAGGGGCAGAGAGAGAGATCACGTGGAGTTTAAAAGGACGTGACTGAGATCATGTGGAGGTTAAAGGGACAGAGAGAGAGGTCACGGGGAGGTGAAATGCACACAGAGTGAGATCACGGCAAGTAAAAGGGACAGAGAGTGAGATCATGGGGAGTTAAAGGGACAGAGAGTGAGATCACGGGGAGTTAAAGGGACAGAGAGTGAGTTCACGGGGAGGTTAAAGTGTCTGAGAGTGAGATCACGGGGAGGTTAAATGGAATGACAGTGAGATCACTGGGAGGTTAAAGGGACTGAAAGTGAGATCACGCGGAGGTTAAAGGGACTGAGAGTGAGATCACGGGTAGGTTAAAGGGACAGTGAGTAAGAAAACGGGGAGGTTAAAGGGACAGAGTGTGAGATCACGAGGAGTTTAAAGTGGCTGTGAGTGAGATCACGGGGAGGTTAAAGTGACAGAGAGTGAGATCACGGGGAGGTTAAAGGGGCAGAGAATGAGAACACGGGGAGGTTAAAGTGACAGAGAGTGAGATCACGGGGAGGTTAAATGGACAGAGAGTGAGATCACGGGAAGGTTAAAGGGACAGAGATTGAGATCAGGGGGATGTTATAGGGACAGTGGGTGAGATCACGGGGAGGTTAAAGGGACAGGGAGTGAGATCAAGGAGAGGTTAAAGGGACAGAGATTGAGATCACGGGGAGGTTAAAGGGACAGAGAGTGAGATCACGGGGATGTTAAAGGGACAGAGAGTGAGATCACTTGGAAGGTAAAGAGACAGAGAATGAGTTAAGGGGAGGTTAAAGGGCCAGATATTGAGAACACGGCGAGGTTAAAGGAACAGAGAGTGAGATCACGGAGATGTTAAATAAACAGAGAGTGAGATCACGGTGAGGTTAAAGGGACAGTGAGTGAGATCACGGGGATGTTAAATGGACTGAGATTGAGATCACGGGGATGTTAAAGGGACAGAGAAAGAGATCACGGGCAGTTTAAAAGGACGGAGACTGAGATCATGGGGAGGTTAAAGGGACAGAGAGTGAGATCACGGGGAGTTAAAGGGACAGAGAGTGAGATCACGGGGAGTTAAAGGGACAGAGAGTGAGTTCACGGGGAGGTTAAAGGGACAGAGAGTGAGATCACGGGGAGGTTAAAGTGTCAGAGAGTGAGATCACGGGGAGGTTAAATGGAATGAGAGTGAGATCACTGTGAGGTTGAAGGGACTGAAAGTGAGATCACGCGGAGGTTAAAGGGACTGAGAGTGAGATCACGGGTAGGTTAAAGGGACAGTGAGTGAGAAAACGGGGAGGTTAAAGGGACAGAGTGTGAGATCACGCGGAGGTTAAAGGGGCAGAGAATGAGAACACGGGGAGGTTAAAGTGACAGAGAGTGAGATCACGGGGAGGTTAAAGTGGCTGTGAGAGAGATCAAGGGAAGGTTAAAGGGACAGAGATTGTGATCACGGGGATGTTATAGGGACAATGGGTGAGATCACGGGGAGGTTAAAGGGACAGGGAGTGAGATCAAGGAGAGGTTAAAGGGACAGAGATTGAGATCACGGGGAGGTTAAAGGGACAGAGAGTGAGATCACAGGGATGTTAAAGGGACAGAGAGTGAGATCACTTGGAAGGTAAAGAGACAGAGAATGAGTTAATGGGAGGTTAAAGGGCCAGATATTGAGAACACGGCGAGGTTAAAGGAACAGAGAGTGAGATCACGGAGATGTTAAAGTGACAGAGAGTGAGATCACGGGGAGGTTAAAGGGACAGTGAGTGAGATCACGGGGATGTTAAATGGACTGAGATTGAGATCACGGGGATGTTAAAGGGACAGAGAGAGAGATCACGGGCAGTTTAAAAGGACGGAGACTGAGATCATGGGGAGGTTAAAGGGACAGAGAGTGTGATCACGGGGATGTTATAGAGACAGAGGGTGAGATCACTGGGAGGTTAAAGGGACTGTGAGTGAGCTCACGGTGAGGTTAAAGGGACAGAGAGTGAGATCACGGTGATATTAAAGGGACAAAGATTGAGATCACGGGGAGGTTAAAGGGAAAGAGAGTGATTTATGGGTAGGTAAAAAGGCCAGAGATTGAGAACACGGCGAGGTTAAAGGGACAGAGAGTGAGATCATGGAGATTTTAATGGGACAGAGAGTGAGATCACGGGGAGGTTAAAGGAACAATGTGTGAGATCATGTGGAGTTTAATGGGACTGAGATTGAGATCACGGGGAGGTTAAAGGGACAGAGAGAAAGTTCACGGGGAGTTTAAAAGGACGAGACAGAGATCATGTGGAGGTTAAAGGGACAGAGAGAGAGATCATGGGGAGGTTAAACGCACACTGAGTGAGATCACGGGGAGTTAAAGGGACAGAGAGTGAGATCACGGGGAGTTAAAGGTACATGGAGTGAGATCACAGGGTAGTTAAAGGGGCAGAGAGTGAGTTCACGGGGACATTAAAGTGACAGAGTGAGATCGCGGAGATGTTAAAGGGACAGTGAGTGAGATCACGGGGAGGTTACGGGGACAGAGGATGAGATCACGGGGAGGTTAATGGGACAGAGAGTGAAATCACCGGGAGATTTAATGTACGCAGAGTGAGATCACGGGGAGGTTAAAGGGACAGAGCGAGAGATCACAGGGAGTTTAAAAGGACAGAAAGTGAGATCACGGGGATGTTATAGGGACAGAGAGTGACATCACGGGTGGGCTAAAGGGACAGAGAGTGAGATCACGGGGAGGTTAAAGGGACCGAGAGAGAGATCACGGGGACGTTAAACGTACACAGGGTGAGATCACGGGGCTGTTAAAGGGTCAGAGAGTTAGATGACGGGGAGGTTAAAAGGACAGAGACAAGATCATGGGGAGGTTAAGGGAAAGAGAGAAAGATCAAGGGGACTTTAAAAGGACAGAGACTAAGATCATGGGGAGGTTAAAGGTACAGAGAGAGAGATCACGGGGACGTTAGACGTACACAGAGTGAGATCACGGGGAGTTAAAGGGACAGAGAATGAGATCACGGGAGGGTAAATGGAACAGAGATTGAGATCACGGGGTGGTTAAAAGGATGGAGAGTGAGATCACGTGGAGGTTAAAGGGACAGAGAGTGTGATCACGGAGAGGTTAATGGGACAGAGAGTGAGATCACGGAGAGGTTAAAGGGACAGAGAGTGAGTTCACGGGGCAGTTAAAAGGACAGAGAGTGAGTTCACGGGGAGATTAAAGGGAGAGACAGTAGGAAGACAGGGAGGTTAAATGGACAGAGAGTGAGATCACGGGGAGGTTAAAGGGACAGAGAGTGAGATCACAGGGATGTTAAAGGGACAGAAGGTGACATCAGGGGGAGTTTAATGGGACAGAGAGTGAGAACAGAGACAGTGAAAGGGAAAGAGATTGAGATCAGGGACTGTTAAAGGGACAGAGAGTGAGATCACGTGGAGGTTAAAGGGACAGAGATTCAGATCGGGCACAGTTAAAGGGACAGAGAGTCAGATCATGGGGAGGTTAAGGGGACAGAGTTTGAGATCACGGGGAGGTTAAGGGGACAGAGAATGTGATCTGGGGGAGGTTATAGGGAAAGTGAGGGACTTCTCGGGGAGTTTAAACGGACAGAGAGTGAGATCACAGGGAGGTTAAAGTGACAGAGTGTGAGATCACGGGGAGGTTAAAGGGACAGAGAGTGATAGCACTGGCTGGTTAAAGGGACAGGGAGTGAGATCACGGGGAGGTTAAAGGGACAGAGATTGAGATCACGGGAAGGCTAAAGGGCCAGAGATTGAGATACCGGGTACGTTAAAGGGAAAGAGCGTGAGATCACGGGGAGGTTAAAGGGCCAGATAGTGAGATCACGGGGAGGTTAAAGGGACAGAGCGTAAAACCATGGGGAGGTTAAACGTACACAGAGTGAGATCATGGGGAGGTTAAAGAGACAGAGAGTGAGATCGCGGGGAGGTTAAAGGGGCAGAGAGAGAGGTCACGGGGAGGTTAAAGTGACAGAGAGTGAGATCACGGAGATGTTAAAGCGATAAAGAGTGAGATCACGGGGAGGTTAAAGGGACTGAGAGTGAGATCACGGGGAGGTTAAAGGGACTGAGAGTGAGATCACGGGGAGGTTAAAGGGACAGCGAGTTAGATAACGGGGAGGTTAAATGGACAGAGAGAGAGATCACGGGGACGTTAGACGTACACAGAGTGAGATCACGGGGAGGTTAAAGGGACTGAGAGTGAGATCACGGGGAGGTTAAAGCGACAGCGAGTTAGATAACGGGGAGGTTAAATGGACAGAGATTGAGATCACGGGGAGTTATTGGTACAGAGAGTGAGATCATGGGGAGTTAAAGGGACATGGAGTGAGATCACGGGGAGTTTAAAGGTACAGAGAGAGAGATCACGGGGACGTTAGACGTACACAGAGTGAGATCACGGGGAGGTTAAAGGGACAGTGATTGAGATCACGGGGAGTTAAAAGGGATAGAGAGTGAGATCACGGGGAGGTTACAGGGACAGAGACTGAGATCACGGGGAGGTTAAAGGGACAGAGAGTGAGATGACGGGGATATTAAAGGGACAGACAGTGAGATCACGGGGAGGTATAAGGGACAGAGAGAGAGATCACGTGGAGGTTAAAGGGACAGAGAGTGAGATCACGGGGAGGTTAAATGGACAGAGAATAAGATCACGGGGAGTTTAAAGGGACAGAGAGTGAGATCACGGGGAGGTTAAAGGAACAGAGAGTGAGATCACGGGGATGTTATAGGGACAGAGGGTGAGATCACGGGGAGGTTAAAGGGACAGGGAGTGAGATCACGGGAAGGTTAAAGGGACAGAGACTGAGATCACGGGGAAGTTAAAGGGACAGAGTGTGAGATCAAGGGGAGGTTAAAGGAAAAGAGATTGAGATCACGGGGAGGTCAAAGGGACAGAGAGTGAGATCACGGGGAGGTTAAAGGGACAGTGAATGAGATCACTTGGAGGTTAAAGGGACAGAGAGTGAGTTAAGGGGAGGTTAAAGGGCCAGAGATTGAGAACAAGGCGAGGTTAATGGGACAGAGAGTGAGATCACGGAGTTGTTAAAGGGACAGAGAGTGAGATCACGGGGATGTTAAAGGGACAGTGAGTGAGATCACGGGGATGTTAAAGGGACTGAGATTGAGATCACGGGGAGGTTAAAGGGACAGAGAGAGAGATCACGGGGAGTTTAAAAGGACAGAGACTGAGATCATGGGGAGGTTAAAGGGACAGGGAGAGAGATCACGGGGAGGTTAAACGCACGCAGAGTGAGATCACAGGGAGTTAAAGGGACAGAGAGTGAGATCACGGGAGGGTAAAAGGAACAGAGATTGAGATCACGGGGTGGTTAAAAGGATGGAGAGTGAGATCACGTGGAGGTTAAAAGGACAGAGAGTGAGATCACGGGGAGGTTTAAGGGAAAGACAGTGAGATCACAGGGATGTTAAAGGGACAGAAGGTGACATCAGGGGGAGTTTAACGGGACAGAGAGTGAGAACAGAGACAGTGAAAGGGACAGAGATTGAGATCAGGGACAGTTAAAGGGACAGAGAGCGAGATCACGTGGAGGTTAAAGGAACAGAGAGTAAGATCATGGGGAGGTTTAGGGGACAGAGGGTGAGATCACGGGGAGGTTAATGGGGCAGAGAGTGTGATCTGGGGGAGGTTATAGGGAAAGTGAGTGACTTCTCGGGGAGTTTAAACGGACAGAGAGTGAGATCACAGGGAGGTTAAAGTGACAGAGTGTGAGATCATGGGGAGGTTAAAGCGACAGAGGGTGATAGCACTGGCTGGTTAAAGGGACAGGGAGTGAGATCACGGGGAGGTTAAAGGGACAGAGATTGAGATCACGGGAAGGCTAAAGGGCTGGGATTGAGATACCGGGTACGTTAACGGGAAAGAGCGTGAGATTACCGGGAGGTTAAAGGGACAGAGAGTGAAATCACGGGGAGGTTAAAGGGACAGACAGTGAAATCACGGGAATGATAAAGGGACAGAGAGTGAAATCACGGGGAGGTTAAAGGGACAGAGAGTGAAATCACGGGAAGGTTAAAGGGACAGAGAGTGAGATCACGGGGAAGTTAAAGGGACAGAGAGTGAGATCGCGGGGTGGTTAAAGTGACAGAGAGTGAGATCACGGAGATGTTAAAGCGATACAGAGTGAGATCACGGGGAGGTTAAAGGGACTGAGAGTGAGATCACGGGGAGGTTAAAGGGACTGAGAGTGAGATCACGGGGAGGTTAAAGGGACAGCGAGTTAGATAACGGGGAGCTTAAATGGACAGAGATTGAGATCACGGGGAGTTATTGGTACAGAGAGTGAGATCATGGGGAGTTAAAGGGACATGGAGTGAGATCACGGGGAGGTTAAAGGGACAGAGAGTGTGATCTGGGGGAGGTTATAGGGAAAGTGACTGACTTCTCGGGGAGGTTAAAGGGACAGAGAGTGATATCACGGGGTGGTATAAGGGAGAGAGAGTGAGATCCCGGGGAGGTTAATGGGCCAGATAGTGAGATCGCGGGGAGGTTAAAGGTACAGAGAGTGAGATCACGGTGAGGTTAAAGGGAAAGAGAGTTAGATGACGGGGAGCTTAAAAGGACAGAGAGTGAGATCACGGGGAGGTTAAAGGGACAGAGACTGAGATCAGGGGGAGGTTAAAGGGACAGTGAGTTAGATGACGGGGAGGTTAAAGGGACAGAGACTGAGATCACAGGGAGGTTAAAGTGACAGAGAGAGTGATCACGGGGAGTTTAAAAGGACAGAGAGTGGGATCACGGGGATCTTATAGGGACAGAGAGTGAGATCACGGGTGGGTTAAAGGGACAGAGAGTGAGATCACGGTGAGGTTAAAGGGACAGAGAGTGAGATCATGGGGAGGTTTAAGGGACAGAGATTGAGTTCGGGGACAGTCAAAACGTTAGAAAGTGTGAACAGGTACTGTTAATGGGACAGAGATTGAGATCACGGGGAGGTTAAAGGGACAGAGATTGAGATCACGGGGAGGTTATAGGGCCAGAGATTGAGTACATGGAGAGGTTAAAGAGACAGAGAGTGAGGTCACGGGGCGGTTAAAAGGCCAGAGAGTTAGATGACGGGTAGGTTAAAGGGACAGAGATGAGATCACGGGGAGTTTAAAGGGACAGTGAGTTAGATCACGGTAAGTTAAAAGGTTTAGGGAGTGAGATCACGGGGATGTTAAAGGGACAGAGAGTGAGATTACGGGGAGGTCAAAGGGACAAAGATTGAGATCACGGGGATGTTAAAGGGACAGAGAGTGTGATCCCGGGGAGGTTAAAGGGACAGAGAGTGAGTACACGGGGACGTTAAAGTGACGGAGAGTGAGAACGCGGAGATGTTCAATGGACAGAGAGGGAGATCACGGGGAGGTTAAGGGGACAGAGGGTGAGATCACGGGGAGGTTAAATGAACAGAGAGTGTGATCTGGGGGAGGTTATAGGGAAAGTGTGTGAGTTCACGGGGAGGTTAAAGGGACAGAGAGTTAGATGACGGGAAGGTTAAAAGGACAGAGACTGAGATCACGGGGAGGTTAAAGGGACAGAGAGAGAGATGACGGGGAGTTTAAAAGGACAGAGAATGAGATCACGGGGAGGTTAAAGGGACAGAGAGTGAGATCACGGGAGGGTTAAAGGGACAGAGAGTGAGATCACGGGGAGGCTAAAGGGCCAGAGAGTTAGATGTCTGGGAGGTTAAAAGGACAGAGAATGAGATCACGGGGAGGTTATCGGGACAGAGAGAGAGATCACGGGGAGTTTAAAAGGACAGAGACAGAAATCACAGGGAGGTTAAAGGGACAGAGAGTGAGATCACGGGGAGGTTAAAGGGACAGACAGTGAGATCACGGGGAGGTAAAAGGGACAGAGAATGACATCATGGGGAGGTAAAAGGGACAGAGAGTGAGATCACGGGGAGGTTAATGGGACAGAGGGTGATATCACGGGGAGGTAAAAGGGACAGAGAGTGAGATCACGGGGAGGTAAAAGGGACAGAGAGTGAGATCACGGGGAGGTTAAAGGGACAGAGAGTGAGATCACGGGGAGGTTAAAGGGACAGAGAATGAGAACACGGGCAGATTAAAGGGACAGAGATTGATATCATGGGGAATTTAAAGGTACAGAGAATGAGATTACCGGGAGGTTAAAGGGACAGAGAGTGAAATCACGGGGAGGTTAAATGGACAGAGAGTGAGATCACCGGGAGGTTAAAGGGACAGCGAGTTAGATAACGGGGAGGTGAAAGGGAAAGAGAGTTAGATGACGGGGAGGTTAAAGGGACAGAGACTGAGATCAGGGGGAGGTTAAAGGGACAGTGAGTTAGATGACGGGGAGGTTAAAGGGACAGAGAGTGAGATCATGGGGAGGTTAAAGGGACAGAGAGTGAGATCACGGGGAGGTTTAAGGGACAGAGATTGAGTTCGGGGACAGTCAAAAGGTCAGAAAGTGTGAACAGGTACTGTTAATGGGACAGAGATTGAGATCATGGAGAGGTTAAAGAGACAGAGAGTGAGGTCACGGGGCGGTTAAAGGGCCAGAGAGTTAGATGACGGGTAGGTTAAAGGGACAGAGATGAGATCACGGGGAGTTTAAAGGGACAGTGAGTGAGATCACGGTAAGTTAAAAGGTATAGGGAGTGAGATCACGGGGATGTTAAAGGGACAGAGAGTGAGATTACGGGGAGGTCAAAGGGACAAAGATTGAGATCACGGGGATGTTAAAGGGACAGAGAGTGTGATCCCGGGGAGGTTAAACGGGCAGAGAGTGAGTACACGGGGACGTTAAAGTGACGGAGAGTGAGAACGCGGAGATGTTCAATGGACAGAGAGGGAGATCACGGGGAGGTTAAGGGGACAGAGGGTGAGATCACGGGGAAGTTAAATGAACAGAGAGTGTGATCTGGGGGAGGTTATAGGGAAAGTGTGTGAATTCAAGGGGAGGTTAAAGGGACAGAGAGTTAGATGACGGGAAGGTTAAAAGGACAGAGACTGAGATCACGGGGAGGTTAAAGGGACAGAGAGAGAGATGCCGGGGAGTTTAAAAGGACAGAGAGTGAGATCACGGGGATGTTAAAGGGACAGAGAGTGAGATCACGGGTGGGTTAAAGGGACAGAGAGTGAGATCACGGGGAGGTTAAAGGGCCAGAAAGTTAGATGACGGGGAGGTTAAAAGGACAGAGAATGAGATCACGGGGAGGTTATAGGGACAGAGAGAGAGATCACGGGGAGTTTAAAAGGTGAGAGACTGAGATTACAGGGAGGTTAAAGGGACAGAGAGAGAGATCACGGGGAGGTTAAACGTACAAAGAGTGAGATCACGGAGAGGTTAAAGGGACAGAGAATGAGATCATGGGCTGGTAAAAGGGACAGAGAGTGAGATCACGGGGAGTTCAAAGGGACAGAGAGTGAGATCACGGGAAGGTTAACGGGATAGAGAGTGAGATCAGGGGGAGGTTAAAGGGACAGAGAGTGAGATCACCGTGAGGTTAATTGGACAGAGAGTGAGATCACGGGGAGGTTAATAGGAATGAGAGTGAGATCACGGGAAGGCTAAAGGGACAGAGAGTGAGATCACGGGGAGGTTAAAGGGACAGAGAGTGAGATCAGCGGGAGGTTAAAGGGACAGAGAATGAGATCACTAGGAAGTTAATGGGACAGAGATTTAGATCACGGGGAGGTTAACGGGACCTGGATTGAGATCACGTGGACGTAAAGGGACAGAGATTGAGACCATGTGGAGGTTAAAGTGACTGAGACTGAGATCTTGGGAAGGTTAATGGGACAGAGAGTGAGATCACAGGGAGGTTAAAGGGACAGAGAGTGAGATCACAGGGAGGTTAAAGGTACAGAGTGAGATCACTGGGACGTTAAAGGGACAGAGATTGAGATCACGGAGCGGTTAAAGGGACAGAGAGTGAGATCACGGGGAGGTTAAAGGGCCAGAAAGTTAGATGACGGGGAGGTTAAAAGGACAGAGAATGAGATCACGGGAAGGTTAACGGGATAGAGAGTGAGATCACGGGGAGGTTAAAGGGAAGAGAGTGAGATCAGCGGGAGGTTAAAGGGACAGAGAGTGAGATCACAGGATGGTTAAGGGGACAGAGAGAGAGATCACGGGGAGTTTAAAGGGATAGACAGATATCACGGGGAGGTTGAAGGGACAGAGAGTGAGAACACGGGGAGTTTAAAGGGAAAGACAGAGATCACGGGTGGATTAAAGGGACAGAGAGTGATATCACGGGGTGGTATAAGGGAGAGAGAGTGAGATCCCGGGGAGGTTAATGGGCCAGATAGTGAGATCGCGGGGAGGTTAAAGGTACAGAGAGTGAGATCACGGTGAGGTTAAAGGGAAAGAGAGTTAGATGACGGGGAGCTTAAAAGGACAGAGAGTGAGATCACGGGGAGGTTAAAGGGACAGAGACTGAGATCAGGGGGAGGTTAAAGGGACAGTGAGTTAGATGACGGGGAGGTTAAAGGGACAGAGACTGAGATCACAGGGAGGTTAAAGTGACAGAGAGAGTGATCACGGGGAGTTTAAAAGGACAGAGAGTGGGATCACGGGGATCTTATAGGGACAGAGAGTGAGATCACGGGTGGGTTAAAGGGACAGAGAGTGAGATCACGGTGAGGTTAAAGGGACAGAGAGTGAGATCATGGGGAGGTTTAAGGGACAGAGATTGAGTTCGGGGACAGTCAAAACGTTAGAAAGTGTGAACAGGTACTGTTAATGGGACAGAGATTGAGATCACGGGGAGGTTAAAGGGACAGAGATTGAGATCACGGGGAGGTTATAGGGCCAGAGATTGAGTACATGGAGAGGTTAAAGAGACAGAGAGTGAGGTCACGGGGCGGTTAAAAGGCCAGAGAGTTAGATGACGGGTAGGTTAAAGGGACAGAGATGAGATCACGGGGAGTTTAAAGGGACAGTGAGTTAGATCACGGTAAGTTAAAAGGTTTAGGGAGTGAGATCACGGGGATGTTAAAGGGACAGAGAGTGAGATTACGGGGAGGTCAAAGGGACAAAGATTGAGATCACGGGGATGTTAAAGGGACAGAGAGTGTGATCCCGGGGAGGTTAAAGGGACAGAGAGTGAGTACACGGGGACGTTAAAGTGACGGAGAGTGAGAACGCGGAGATGTTCAATGGACAGAGAGGGAGATCACGGGGAGGTTAAGGGGACAGAGGGTGAGATCACGGGGTGGTTAAATGAACAGAGAGTGTGATCTGGGGGAGGTTATAGGGAAAGTGTGTGAGTTCACGGGGAGGTTAAAGGGACAGAGAGTTAGATGACGGGAAGGTTAAAAGGACAGAGACTGAGATCACGGGGAGGTTAAAGGGACAGAGAGAGAGATGCCGGGGAGTTTAAAAGGACAGAGAATGAGATCACGGGGATGTTAAAGGGACAGAGAGTGAGATCACAGGAGGGTTAAAGGGACAGAGAGTGAGATCACGGGGAGGCTAAAGGGCCAGAGAGTTAGATGTCTGGGAGGTTAAAAGGACAGAGAATGAGATCACGGGGAGGTTATCGGGACAGAGAGAGAGATCACGGGGAGTTTAAAAGGACAGAGACAGAAATCACAGGGAGGTTAAAGGGACAGAGAGTGAGATCACGGGGAGGTTAAAGGGACAGACAGTGAGATCACGGGGAGGTAAAAGGGACAGAGAATGACATCATGGGGAGGTAAAAGGGACAGAGAGTGAGATCACGGGGAGGTTAAAGGGACAGAGAGTGAGATCACGGGGAGGTTAAAGGGACAGAGAATGAGAACACGGGCAGATTAAAGGGACAGAGATTGATATCATGGGGAATTTAAAGGTACAGAGAATGAGATTACCGGGAGGTTAAAGGGACAGAGAGTGAAATCACGGGGAGGTTAAATGGACAGAGAGTGAGATCACCGGGAGGTTAAAGGGACAGCGAGTTAGATAACGGGGAGGTGAAAGGGAAAGAGAGTTAGATGACGGGGAGGTTAAAGGGACAGAGACTGAGATCAGGGGGAGGTTAAAGGGACAGTGAGTTAGATGACGGGGAGGTTAAAGGGACAGAGAGTGAGATCATGGGGAGGTTAAAGGGACAGAGAGTGAGATCACGGGGAGGTTTAAGGGACAGAGATTGAGTTCGGGGACAGTCAAAAGGTCAGAAAGTGTGAACAGGTACTGTTAATGGGACAGAGATTGAGATCATGGAGAGGTTAAAGGGACAGAGAGTGAGATCAGCGGGAGGTTAAAGGGACAGAGAATGAGATCACTAGGAAGTTAATGGGACAGAGATTTAGATCACGGGGAGGTTAACGGGACCTGGATTGAGATCACGTGGACGTAAAGGGACAGAGATTGAGACCATGTGGAGGTTAAAGTGACTGAGACTGAGATCTTGGGAAGGTTAATGGGACAGAGAGTGAGATCACAGGGAGGTTAAAGGGACAGAGAGTGAGATCACAGGGAGGTTAAAGGTACAGAGTGAGATCACTGGGACGTTAAAGGGACAGAGATTGAGATCACGGAGCGGTTAAAGGGACAGAGAGTGAGATCACGGGGAGGTTAAAGGGCCAGAAAGTTAGATGACGGGGAGGTTAAAAGGACAGAGAATGAGATCACGGGAAGGTTAACGGGATAGAGAGTGAGATTACAGGGAGGTTAAAGGGAAGAGAGTGAGATCAGCGGGAGGTTAAAGGGACAGAGAGTGAGATCACAGGATGGTTAAGGGGACAGAGAGAGAGATCACGGGGAGTTTAAAGGGATAGACAGATATCACGGGGAGGTTGAAGGGACAGAGAGTGAGAACACGGGGAGTTTAAAGGGAAAGACAGAGATCACGGGTGGATTAAAGGGACAGAGAGTGAGATCACGGGGAGGTAAAAGGGACAGAGAGTAAGATCACGAGGAGGTAAAACGGACAGAGAGTGAGATCACGGGGAGGTTAAAGGGACAGAGAATGAGATCATGGGCAGATTAAAGGGACAGAGATTGATATCTTGGGGAATTTAAATGTACAGAGAGTGAGATTACCTGAAGATTAAAGGGACAGAGATTGAAATCACGGGGAGGTTAAAGGGATAGAGAGTGAGATCCCGGGGAGGTTAAAGGGACAGAGAGTGAGATCACGGGGAGGTAAAGGGGAGAGAAAGTGAGATCACGGGGAGGTTAAAGGGACTGAGAGTGAGATCCCGGGTAGGTTAAAGGGACAGAGAGTGATATCACGGTGACTTTAAAGGGACAGAGAGTGAGGACACGGGAAGGTTAACGGGATAGAGAGTGAGATCACGGGGAGGTTAAACGGACAGAGAGTGAGATCATCGTGAGGTTAATTGGACAGAGAGTGAGATCACGGGGAGGTTAATAGGAATGAGAGTGAGATCACGGGAAGGTTAAAGGGACAGAGAGTGAGATCACGGGGAGGTTAAAGGGACAGAGAGTGAGATCAGCGGGAGGTTAAAGGGACAGAGAATGAGATCACTAGGAAGTTAATGGGACAGAGATTTAGATCACGGGGAGGTTAACGGGACCTGGATTGAGATCACGTGGACGTTAAAGGGACAGAGATTGAGACCACGTGGAGGTTAAAGGGACTGAGACTGAGATCTTGGGAAGGTTAATGGGACAGAGAGTGAGATCACAGGGAGGTTAAAGGGACAGAGAGTGAGATCACAGGGAGGTTAAAGGTACAGAGTGAGATCACTGGGACGTTAAAGGGACAGAGATTGAGATCACGGAGTGGTTAAAGGGACAGAGAGTTAGATGACGGGGAGGTTAAATGGACAAAGATTGAGATCACTGGGATGTTAAAGGACAGAGAGTGAGATCACGGGGAGGTTAAAGGGTCAGAGAGTGAGATCAGGGGGAGGTTAATGGGACAGAGGGTGATATGACGGGGAGGTAAAAGGGACAGAGAGTGAGATCACGGGGAGGTTAAAGGGACAGAGAATGAGAACACGGGCAGATTAAAGGGACAGAGATTGATATCATGGGGAATTTAAAGGTACAGAGAATGAGATAACTGGGAGGTTAAAGGGACAGAGAGTGAAATCACGTGGAGGTTAAAGGGATAGAGACTGAGATCCCGGGGAGGTTAAAGGGACAGAGAGTGAGATCACGGGGAGGTAAAGGGGACAGAAAGAGAGATCACGGGGAGGTTAAAGGGACTGAGAGTGAAATCAAGGTAGGTTAAAGGGACAGAGAGTGATATCACGGGGAGTTTAAAGGGACAGAGAGTGAGATCACGGGGAGTTTAAAGGGACAGAGAGTGAGATCACGGGGAAGTTAAAGGGACAGAGAGTGAGATCACGGGGAGTTTAAAGGGACAGAGAGTGAGATCACGGGAAGGTTAACGGGATAGAGAGTGAGATCACGGGGAGGTTAAAGGGACAGAGAGTGAGATCACGGTGAGGTTAAAGGGCCAGAAAGTTAGATGACGGGGAGGTTAAAAGGACAGAGAATGAGATCACGGGAAGGTTAACGGGATAGAGAGTGAGATCACGGGGAGTTTAAAGGGAAGAGAGTGAGATCAGCGGGAGGTTAAAGGGACAGAGAGTGAGATCACAGGATGGTTAAGGGGACAGAGAGAGAGATCACGGGGAGTTTAAAGGGATAGACAGATATCACGGGGAGGTTGAAGGGACAGAGAGTGAGAACACGGGGAGTTTAAAGGGAAAGACAGAGATCACGGGTGGATTAAAGGGACAGAGAGTGAGATCACGGGGAGGTAAAAGGGACAGAGAGTAAGATCACGAGGAGGTAAAAGGGACAGAGAGTGAGATCACGGGGAGGTTAAAGGGACAGAGAATGAGATCATGGGCAGATTAAAGGGACAGAGATTGATATCTTGGGGAATTTAAATGTACAGAGAGTGAGATTACCTGAAGATTAAAGGGACAGAGATTGAAATCACGGGGAGGTTAAAGGGATAGAGAGTGAGATCCCGGGGAGGTTAAAGGGACAGAGAGTGAGATCACGGGGAGGTAAAGGGGAGAGAAAGAGAGATCACGGGGAGGTTAAAGGGACTGAGAGTGAGATCCCGGGTAGGTTAAAGGGACAGAGAGTGATATCACGGTGACTTTAAAGGGACAGAGAGTGAGGACACGGGAAGGTTAACGGGATAGAGAGTGAGATCACGGGGAGGTTAAACGGGCAGAGAGTGAGATCATCGTGAGGTTAATTGGACAGAGAGTGAGATCACGGGGAGGTTAATAGGAATGAGAGTGAGATCACGGGAAGGTTAAAGGGACAGAGAGTGAGATCACGGGGAGGTTAAAGGGACAGAGAGTGAGATCAGCGGGAGGTTAAAGGGACAGAGAATGAGATCACTAGGAAGTTAATGGGACAGAGATTTAGATCACGGGGAGGTTAAAGGGACTGAGACTGAGATCTTGGGAAGGTTAATGGGACAGAGAGTGAGATCACAGGGAGGTTAAAGGGACAGAGAGTGAGATCACAGGGAGGTTAAAGGTACAGAGTGAGATCACTGGGACGTTAAAGGGACAGAGATTGAGATCACGGAGTGGTTAAAGGGACAGAGAGTTAGATGACGGGGAGGTTAAATGGACAAAGATTGAGATCACGGGGATGTTAAAGGACAGAGAGTGAGATCACGGGGAGGTTAAAGGGTCAGAGAGTGAGATCAGGGGGAGGTTAATGGGACAGAGGGTGATATGACGGGGAGGTAAAAGGGACAGAGAGTGAGATCACGGGGAGGTTAAAGGGACAGAGAATGAGAACACGGGCAGATTAAAGGGACAGAGATTGATATCATGGGGAATTTAAAGGTACAGAGAATGAGATTACTGGGAGGTTAAAGGGACAGAGAGTGAAATCACGTGGAGGTTAAAGGGATAGAGAGTGAGATCCCGGGGAGGTTAAAGGGACAGAGAGTGAGATCACGGGGAGGTAAAGGGGACAGAAAGAGAGATCACGGGGAGGTTAAAGGGACTGAGAGTGAAATCAAGGTAGGTTAAAGGGACAGAGAGTGATATCACGGGCAGTTTAAAGGGACAGAGAGTGAGGACACGGGAAGGTTAACGGGATAGAGAGTGAGATCAGGGGGAGGTTAAATGGACAGAGAGTGAGATCGTCGTGAGGTTAATTGGACAGAGAGTGAGATCACGGGGAGGTTAATAGGAATGAGAGTGAGATCACGGGGAGTTTAAAGGGACAGAGAGTGAGATCACGGGAAGGTTAACGGGATAGAGAGTGAGATCACGGGGAGGTTAAAGGGACAGAGAGTGAGATCACGGGGAGGTTAAAGGGCCAGAAAGTTAGATGACGGGGAGGTTAAAAGGACAGAGAATGAGATCACGGGAAGGTTAACGGGATAGAGAGTGAGATCACGGGGAGGTTAAAGGGAAGAGAGTGAGATCAGCGGGAGGTTAAAGGGACAGAGAGTGAGATCACAGGATGGTTAAGGGGACAGAGAGAGAGATCACAGGGAGTTTAAAGGGATAGACAGATATCACGGGGAGGTTGAAGGGACAGAGAGTGAGAACACGGGGAGTTTAAAGGGAAAGACAGAGATCACGGGTGGATTAAAGGGACAGAGAGTGAGATCACGGGGAGGTAAAAGGGACAGAGAGTAAGATCACGAGGAGGTAAAAGGGACAGAGAGTGAGATCACGGGGAGGTTAAAGGGACAGAGATTGAAATCACGGGGAGGTTAAAGGGATAGAGAGTGAGATCCCGGGGAGGTTAAAGGGACAGAGAGTGAGATCACGGGGAGGTAAAGGGGAGAGAAAGAGAGATCACGGGGAGGTTAAAGGGACTGAGAGTGAGATCCCGGGTAGGTTAAAGGGACAGAGAGTGATATCACGGTGACTTTAAAGGGACAGAGAGTGAGGACACGGGAAGGTTAACGGGATAGAGAGTAGATCACGGGGAGGTTAAACGGACAGAGAGTGAGATCATCGTGAGGTTAATTGGACAGAGAGCGAGATCACGGGGAGGTTAATAGGAATGAGAGTGAGATCACGGGGAGGTTAAAGGGACAGAGAGTGAGATCACGGGAAGGTTAACAGGATAGAGAGTGAGATCACGGGGAGGTTAAAGGGACAGAGAGTGAGATCACCGTGAGGTTAATTGGACAGAGAGTGAGATCACGGGGAGGTTAATAGGAATGAGAGTGAGATCACGGGAAGGTTAAAGGGACAGAGAGTGAGATCACGGGGAGGTTAAAGGGACAGAGAGTGAGATCAGCGGGAGGTTAAAGGGACAGAGAATGAGATCACTAGGAAGTTAATGGGACAGAGATTTAGATCACGGGGAGGTTAACGGGACAGGGATTGAGATCACGTGGACGTTAAAGGGACAGAGATTGAGATCACGTGGAGGTTAAAGGGACTGAGAGTGAGATCTTGGGAAGGTTAATGGGACAGAGAGTGAGATCACAGGGAGGTTAAAGGGACAGGGAGTGAGATCACGGGGAGGTTAACGGGACAGAGAGTGAGATCACGGGGAGGTTAAAGGTACAGAGTGAGATCACTGGGACGATAAAGGGACAGAGATTGAGATCACGGAGTGGTTAAAGGGACAGAGAGTTAGATGACGGGGATGTTAAATGGGCAAAGATTGAGATCACGGGGATGTTAAAGGGACAGAGAGCGAGATCACGGGGAGGCTAAATGGAAAGAGAGTGAGATCACTGGGAAGTTAAAGGGACAGAGATTTTGATCACGGGGAGGTTAACGGGACAGAGAGTGAGATCACTGGCAGGTTAAAGGGACAGAGAGAGATTACGGTGAGGTTAAAGCGACAGAGAGTGAGATTACAGGAAGGTAAACGGGACAGAGAGTGAGTTCACGGGGAGGTTAAAGGGACAGGGAGTGAGATCACGGGGAGGTTAACGGGACAGAGAGTGAGATCACGGGGAGGTTAAAGTTACAGAGAGCGAGACCACAAGGAGGTTAATGGGACAGAGAGTGAGATCACGGGCAGGTTAAAGGGACAGAGAGAGATTACGGTGAGGTAAAAGCGACAAGAGTGAGATTACGGGAAGGTTAACGGGACAGAGAGTGAGATCACTGGCAGGTTAAATGGACAGAGAATGAGATCACGGGGAGGTTAAAAGGACAGAGTGAGATCACTGGGACGTTAAAGGGTCAGAGATTGAGATCACGGGGAGGTTTAAGGAACAGAGTGAGATCACTGGGACGTTAAAGGGACAGACATTGATATCTCGGGGAGCTTAAAGGGACAGAGAGTGAGATCACGGGGAGGTTTAAGGGACAGAGAGTGCGATCAGGGGGAGGTTAATGGGACAGAGAGTGAGATCACTGGGAGGTGAAGGGGACAGAGAGTGAGATCACGGGGAGTTTAAAGAGAAAGACAGAGATCACGGAGAGGTTAAAGGGACAGAGAGTGAGATCATGAGGAGGTAAAAGGGACAGAAAGATTAACGGGGAGGTGAACGCGACAGAGTGAGATCACGAGGAGGTTAAAGGGACATAGAGTGAGATCACGGGGAGGTTAAAGGGACAGAGAATGAGATTACGGGGAGGATAAAGGGAAAGAGAATGAGATCACGGCGATATTAAAGGGACAGAGATTGAGATCATGGGGAGTTTAAAGGGACAGAGAGTGAGAATACCGGGAGGTTAAAGGTACAGAGAGTGAAATCACGGGGAGGTTAAAGGGATTGAGAGTGAGATCCCGGGTAGGTTAAAGGGACAGAGAGTGAGATCACGGGGAGGTTAAAGGGACAGAGTGAGATCACGGGGACGTTAAAGGGACAGAGATTGAGATCACGGGGAGGTTAAAGCGACAGAGAGTGACATCACGGGGAGGTTAATGGGACAGAGAGTGAGATCACGGGGAGGCTAAATGTAAAGAGAGTGAGATCACTGGGAAGTTAAAGGGACAGAGATTTAGATCATGGGGAGGTTAAAGCGACAGAGAGAGAGATCACTGGGAAGTTAAAGGGACAGAGAGAGATTACGGGGGGTTTAATGCGACAGAAAGGGAGATCACGGGGAGGTTAACGGGACAGAGAGTGAGATCACTGGGAAGTTAAAGGGACAGAGAGAGATTACGGGGAGTTTAAAGCGACAGAGAGGGAGATCACGGGGAGGTTAATGGGACAGAGAGTGAGATCACGGGGAGGTCAAAGGGACAGAGACTGAGATCACGGGGAGGATAAATGGACAGAGTGTGAGATCACGGGGATGCTAAATGGAAAGAGAGAGAGATCACGGGGAGGTTAAAGGTAAAGAGAGCGAGACCACGAGGAGGTTAAAGGGACAGAGAGTGAGATCATGGGGAGGTTAATGGGACAGGGAGTGAGATCTTGGGGAGGTTAATAGGAATGAGAGTGTGCTCACGGGGAGGTTAAAGGGACTGAGAGTGAGATCACAGGTAGGTTAACGGGACAAAGAGTGAGATCACTGGGAGGTTAAAGGGACAGAGAGTGAGATCACTGGGAGGTTAAAGGGACAGAGAGTGATATCACGGGGAGGTAAAAGGGACAGAGAGTGAGATGACGGGAAGGTTAACGGGACAGAGAGTGAGATCACCGTGAGGTTAATGGGACAGGGAAAGAGATCACGGGGAGATTAAAGGGACAGAGAGTGATATCACGGTGAGGTTAAAGGGACAGAGAGTGAGATCGCGGTGAGGTTAAAGGGACAGAGAGTGAGTTCACGGGGAGGTTAATGGGACAGAGAGTTAGATCACGGGGAGGTTAAAGGGACCGAGAGTGAGATTACGGGGAGGATAAAGGGACAGAGAGTGAGATCACGGGGAGGTTAAAGGTACAGAGAGTGCGATCAGGGGGAGGTTAATGGGACAGAGAGTGAGATTAATTGAAGGCTAAAGGGCCAGAGATTGAGATACCGGGTACGTTAAAGGGACAGAGATTGAGATCACGGGGAGGTTAAAGGGACCGAGAGTGAGATTACGGGGAGGTTAAAGGGACAGAGAGTGAGATCACGGGGAGGTTTAAGGTACAGAGAGTGCGATCAGGGGGAGGTTAATGGGACAGAGAGTGAGATTAATTGAAGGCTAAAGGGCCAGAGATTGAGATACCGGGTACGTTAAAGGGAAAGAGCGTGAGATCACGGGGAGGTTAAAGGTCCAGATAGTGAGAACACGGGGAGGTTAAAGGGACAGAGAGTGAAATCACGGGGAGGTTAAACGTACACAGAGTGAGATCACGGGGAGGTGAAAGGGACAGAGAGTGAGATCGCGGGGAGGTTAAAGGGGCAGAGAGAGAGTTCACGGGGAGGTTAAAGTGACAGAGAGTGAGATCACGGAGATGTTAAAGCGATACAGAGTGAGATCACGGGGAGCTTAAAGGGACTGAGAGTGAGATCACGGGGAGGTTAAAGGGACTGAGAGTGAGATCACGGGGAGGTTAAAGGGACAGCGAGTTAGATAACGGGGAGGTTAAATGGACAGAGATTGAGATCACGGGGAGTTATTGGTACAGAGAGTGAGATCATGGGGAGTTCAAGGGACATGGAGTGAGATCACGGGGAAGTTAAAGGGACAGAGAGTGTGATCTGGGGGAGGTTATAGGGAAAGTGACTGACTTCTCGGGGAGGTTAAAGGGACAGAGAGTGATATCACGGGGTGGTATAAGGGAGAGAGAGTGAGATCGCGGGGAGGTTAAAGGGACAGAGAGTGAGATCAAGGTGAGGTTAAAGGGAAAGAGAGTTAGATGACGGGGAGCTTAAAAGGACAGAGAGTGAGATCACGGGGAGGTTAAAGGGACAGAGACTGAGACCAGGGGGAGGTTAAAGGGACAGTGAGTTAGATGACGGGGAGGTTAAAGGGACAGAGAGTGAGATCATGGGGAGGTTAAAGGGACAGAGAATTAGAATACGGGGAGGTTAAAAGGACAGAGACTGAGATCACGGGGAGGTTAAAGGGACAGAGAGAGTGATCACGGGGAGTTTAAAAGGACAGAGAGAGGGATCACGGGGATCTTATAGGGACAGAGAGTGAGATCACGGGTGGGTTAAAGGGACAGAGAGTGAGATCACGGTGAGGTTAAAGGGAAAGAGAGTTAGATGACGGGGAGCTTAAAAGGAGAGAGTGAGATCACGGGGAGGTTAAAGGGACAGAGACTGAGATCGGGGGGAGGTTAAAGGGACAGTGATTTAGATGACGGGGAGGTTAAAGGGACAGAGAGTGAGATCATGGGGAGGTTAAAGGGACAGAGAATTAGATGACGGGGAGGTTAAAAGGACAGAGACTGAGATCACGGGGAGGTTAAAGGGACAGAGAGTGGGATCACGGGGATCTTATAGGGAGAGAGAGTGAGATCACGGGTGGGTTAAAGGGACAGAGAGTGAGATCACGGTGAGGTTAAAGGGACAGAGAGTGAGATCACGGGGAGGTTTAAGGGACAGAGATTGAGTACATGGGGAGGTTAAAGAGACAGAGAGTGATATCACGGGGCGGTTAAAGGGGCAGAGAGTTAGATGACGGGGAGGTTAAAGGGACAGAGAATGAGATCACGGGGTGTTTAAAGGGACAGAGAGAGAGATCACGGGGAGTTTAAAAGAACAGAGACTTAGATCACAGGGAGGTTAAAGGGACAGAGAGAGAGATCACGGGGAGGTTAAACGTACAAAGAGTGAGATCACGGGGAGGTTAAAGGGACAGTGAGTGAGATTACGGGGAGGTCAAAGGGACAAAGATTGAGATCACGGGGAGGTTAAAGGGACAGAGAGTGTGATCCCGGGGAGGTTAAAGGGACAGAGAGTGAGTACACGGGGACGTTAAAGTGACAAAGAGTGAGAACGCGGAGATGTTCAATGGACAGAGAGGGAGATCACGGGGATGTTAAGGGGACAGAGGGTGAGATCACGGGGAGGTTAAATGAACAGAGAGTGTGATCTGGGGGAGGTTATAGGGAAAGTGAGTGAGTTCACGGGGAGGTTAAAGGGACAGAGAGTTAGATGACGGGAAGGTTAAAAGGACAGAGACTGAGATCACGGGGAGGTTAAAGGGACAGAGAGAGAGATCACGGGGAGTTTAAAAGGACAGAAAGTGAGATCACGGGGATGTTAACGGGACAGGGAGTGAGATCACGGGGAGGTTAAAGGGCCAGAGAGTTAGATGTCTGGGAGGTTAAAAGGACAGAGAATGAGATCACGGGGAGGTTATCGGGACAGAGAGAGAGATCACGGGGAGTTTAAAAGGACAGAGACTGAAATCACAGGGTGGTTAAAGGGACAGAGAGAGAGATCACGGGGAGGTTAAACGTACAAAGAGTGAGATCACGGGGAGGTTAAAGGGACAGAGAATGACATCATGGGGAGGTAAAAGGGACAGAGAGTGAGATCACGGGCAGGTCAAAGGGACAGAGAGTGAGATCACGGGGAGTTTAAAGGGGCAGAGAGTAAGTACACGGGGACGTTGAAGGGACAGAGATTGAGATCACGGGGAAGTTAAAGGGACAGAGAGTGAGATCACGGGGCGGTTAAAGGGACAGAG
Source organism: Cetorhinus maximus (assembly GCF_964194155.1). Lineage (NCBI taxonomy): Eukaryota > Metazoa > Chordata > Chondrichthyes > Lamniformes > Cetorhinidae > Cetorhinus > Cetorhinus maximus. The sequence continues at coordinate 29,309 of NW_027598129.1, forward strand.
AGTGAGATCACGGGGAGGTTAAAGGGACAGAGTGAGATCACGGGGACGTTAAAGGGACAGAGATTGAGATCACGGGGAGGTTAAAGCGACAGAGAGTGACATCACGGGGTGGTTAATGGGACAGAGAGTGAGATCACTGGGAGGCTAAATGTAAAGAGAGTGAGATCATTGGGAAGTTAAAGGGACAGAGATTTAGATCATGGGGAGGTTAAAGCGACAGAGAGAGAGATCACTGGGAAGTTAAAGGGACAGAGAGAGATTACGGGGGGTTTAAAGCGACAGAAAGGGAGATCACGGGGAGGTTAACGGGACAGAGAGTGAGATCACTGGGAAGTTAAAGGGACAGAGAGAGATTACGGGGAGTTTAAAGCGACAGAGAGGGAGATCACGGGGAGGTTAATGGGACAGAGAATGACATCATGGGGAGGTAAAAGGGACAGAGAGTGAGATCACGGGCAGGTCAAAGGGACAGAGAGTGAGATCACGGGGAGTTTAAAGGGGCAGAGAGTAAGTACACGGGGACGTTGAAGGGACAGAGATTGAGATCACGGGGAAGTTAAAGGGACAGAGAGTGAGATCACGGGGCGGTTAAAGGGACAGAGAGTGAGATCCCGTGGAGGTTAAAGGGATAGAGAGTGAGATCACCGGGAGGTAAAGGGGACAGAAAGAGAGATCACGGGGAGGTTAAAGGGACAGAGAGTGAAATCACGCGGAGGTTAAAGGGGCAGAGAGTAAGTACACGGGGACGTTGAAGGGACAGAGATTGAGATCACGGGGAGGTTAAAGGGACAGAGAGTGAGATCACGGGGAAGTTAAAGGGACAGAGAGTGAGATCACGGGGCGGTTAAAGGGACAGAGAGTTAGATCACGGAGAGGTTAAAGGGACAGAGAGTGAGATCACGGGGAGGTTAAAGGGAAGAGTGTGAGATCACAGGGTGGTTAAGGGGACAGAGAGTGAGAACACGGGGAGTTTAAAGGGAAAGACAGAGATCACGGGGAGTTTAAAGGGACAGAGAGTGAGATCACGGGGAGGTAAAAGGGACAGAGAGTGAGATCCCGTGGAGGTTAAAGGGATAGAGAGTGAGATCCCGGGGAGGTTAAAGGGACAGAGAGTGAGATCACCGGGAGGTAAAGGGGACAGAAAGAGAGATCACGGGGAGGTTAAAGGGATCAGAGAGTGAAATCACGGGGAGGTTAAAGTGACAGAGAGTGAGATCGCGGGGAGTTTAAAGGGGTAGAGAGTGGGTTCACGGGGAGGTTAAAGTGACAGAGAGTGCGATCACGGAGATGTTAAAGGGATACTGAGTGAGATCACGGGGTGGCTAAAGGGACTGATAGTGAGTTCACGGGAGGTTAAAGGGACTGAGAGTGAGATCACGGGGAGGTTAAAGGGACAGCGAGTTAGATAACGGGGAGGTTAAATGGACAGAGATTGAGATCACGGTGAGTTATTGGTACAGAGAGTGAGATCATGGGGAGTTAAAGGGACAGAGAGTGTGATCCCGGGGAGGTTAAATGGGCAGAGAGTGAGTACACGGGGACGTTAAAGTGACAGAGAGTGAGAACGCGGAGATGTTCAATGGACAGAGAGGGAGATCACGGGGAGGTTAAGGGGACAGAGGGTGAGATCACGGGGAGGTTAAATGAACAGAGAGTGTGATCTGGGGGAGGTTATAGGGAAAGTGAGTGAGTTCACGGGGACGTTAAAGGGACAGAGAGTTAGATGACGGGGAGGTTAAAAGGACAGAGACTGAGATCACGGGGAGGTTAAAGGGACAGAGAGAGAGATGACGGGGAGTTTAAAAGGACAGAGAGTGAGATCACGGGGAGGTTATAGGGACAGAGAGAGAGATCACGGGGAGTTTAAAAGGACAGAGACTGAGATTACAGGGAGGTTAAAGGGACAGAGAGAGAGATCAAGGGGAGGTTAAACGTACAAAGAGTGAGATCACGGAGAGGTTAATGGGACAGAGAATGAGATCATGGGCTGGTAAAAGGGACAGAGAGTGAGATCACGGGGAGTTTAAATGGGCAGAGAGTAAGTACACAGGGACGTTAAAGTGATAGAGAGCGAGAACGCGGAGATGTTAAAGGGACAGAGAGTGAGATCACGGGGAGTATAAGCGGACAGAGGATGAGATCACGGGGAGGTTAAATGAACAGAGAGTGTGATCTGGGGGAGGTTATAGGGAAAGTGAGTGAGTTCTCGGGGAGGTTAAAGGGACAGTGAGTGAGATCAGTGTGTCACGGTAATGGCCATTACTGGCCCTGACCTTATTAGAAAGACTGATTTTGCTCTAAACCACTTATGGTTTTAAACTAAAGCACTGCACGATATTTCCTAAAAATAGGATACAGTCAAACCATAGTGGTAGACTGACATCCTATACGCATTTCTGACGTGCATTAATGACCTACTTGGGCCTAATAAAAGGGCACTAGTTTGTACATTGGGCACGACCTTCAGATCGACTCCTTGAGAGACGACCTCGCTAGCAAGCTTATAGCCACCTAGCACTTCGAGACTGAGGACTGAGAGACCTCTCCTAGACTCTCCATGCAGTAATTGTTATACAATTTCTGCCCTACTGATCCTGACTTAAGCTTCAGCTTCTAAACTCCAGATCAAGTTTTACTTGCTGGTAAGCGTGCTTTATTAAGCTAAATACTTAAATCTATTATTTAAATTATTAAGTATATTCGCATCAATACCGAATGTATAAAGTATAAGAATCACTTGTGTATGTTTAGATAATTGGATGTAACTCTGAGAAAACAAATAAACCTCAAAGATCCTCTTTGAAATTCATATACTGTGACCCATGTCTGAGATAGTTATTTACTTCCCTCCTAGATAATAGAAATAAGTTAAATTGTAGACTTTGCACTTATATACTTATCTCGACCTTTAAGAGCCGTAGCAGGTTTCTAATACGGGTAGACCCTCGACCTTAGCCGGATAGAAAGAGTGCGTTGCTGAAAGAAGCCCCCTTTATTTACCTGAGAAAATAGACTAATTCCTCTACTCCCTTTAGTGACTATCAAGAAAGCCCTCGAGCTTGAACTTAGCCTGAGAACACCTCTTGTAGCTAAATGAATGAGCAGGGTCCCTCTCACATAATTTGGGAATAGCAGTAAACCGTCGCAAGTGGGAGGTTAAAGGGGCAGAGAGTGATATCACGGGAAGGTAAAAGGGACAGAGAGTGAAATCACGGGAAGGTAAAAGGGACAGAGAGTGAGATTACGGGGAGGTTAAAGGGACAGAGAGTGAGATCACGGGGAGGCTAAATGGAAAGAGAGTGAGATCACTGGGAAGTTAAAGGGACAGAGATTTAGATCAAGGGGAGGTTAAAGGGACAGAGAGAGGTTACGGGTTTGTTAAAGCGACAGAGAGTGAGATCAGTGGGAGGTTAAAGGGACAGAGAGTGATATCACGGGTAGGTTAAAGGGACAGAGAGTGAGTTCTCGGGGAGGTTAATGGGACAGAGAGTGAGATCAGTGGGAGGTAAAAGGGGCAGAGAGTGAGATCACGGGTAGGTTAAAGGGACAGAGAGTGAAATCACGGGAAGGTTAAAGGGACAGAGAGTGAGATTACGGGGAGGTTAAAAGGACAGAGAGTGAGATCACGGGGAGGCTAAAGGGAAAGAGAGTGAGATCACTGGGAAGTTAAAGGGACAGAGATTTAGATCACGGGGAGGTTAACGGGACAGAGATTGAGATCACGTGGACGTTAAAGGGACAGAGATTGATATCACGTGGAGGTTAAAGGGACTGAGAGTGAGATCTTGGGAAGGTTAATGGGACAGAGAGTGAGATCACAGGGAGGTTAAAGGGACAGAGATTGAGATGACGGAGTGGTTAAAGGGACAGAGAGTTAGATGACGGGGAGGTTAAATGGACAAAGATTGAGATCACGGGGATGTTAAAGGGACAGAGAGTGAGATCACGGGGAGGTTAAAGGGTCAGAGAGTGAGATCACGGGGAGGTTAATGGGACAGAGAGTGCTATCACGGGGAGGTTTTAGGGATAGAGAGTGAGATCACGGGAAAGTTAAGGGGACAGAGAGTGAGATGACGGGGAGGTTAAAGGGACCGAGTGAGATCACGGGCAGGTTAAAGGGACAGAGAGCGAGATCACAGGGAGGCTAAAGGGACAGGGAGTGAGATCACGGGGAGGCTAAAAGGAAAGAGAGTGAGATCAATGGGAAGTTAAAGGGACAGAGATTTAGATGATGGGGAGGTTAAAGCGACAGAGAGAGTAATGGGGTGGTTAAAGGGACTGAGAGTGAGATCACGGGGAGGTTAAAGTGACAGAGTGCTAAATCAGGGAGGTTAAAGGGACAGAGAGTGAGATCACTGGGAAGTTAAAGGGACAGAGATTTTGATCACGGGGAGGTTAACGGGACAGAGAGTGAGATCACTGGCAGGTTAAAGGGACAGAGAGAGATTACGGTGAGGTTAAAGCGACAGAGAGTGAGATTACGGGAAGGTTAACGGGACAGAGAGTGAGATCACGGGGAGGTTAAAGGGACAGGGAGTGCGATCACGGGGAGGTTAACGGGACAGAGAGTGAGATCACGGGGATGTTAAAGGTACAGAGAGCGAGATCACGGGGAGGTTTAAGGGACAGAGTGAGATCACTGGGACGTTAAAGGGACAGACATTGATATCTCGGGGAGCTTAAAGGGACAGAGAGTGAGATCACGGGGAGGTTAATGGGACAGAGAGTGTGATCACCGTGAGGTTAATGGGACAGAGAGTGAGATCACTGGCAGGTTAAAGGGACAGAGAGAGATTACGGTTAGGTTAAAGCGACAAGAGTGAGATTACGGGAAGGTTAACGGGACAGGGAGTGAGATCACTAGCAGGTTGAATGGACAGAGATTGAGATCACGGGGAGGTTAAAAGGACAGAGTGAGATCACTGGGACGTTAAAGGGACAGAGATTGAGATCACGGGGAGGTTTAAGGGACAGAGTGAGATCACTGGGACGTTAAAGGGACAGACATTGATATCTCGGGGAGCTTAAAGGGACAGAGAGTGAGATCACGGGGAGGTTAATGGGACAGGGAGTTAGATCACGGGGAGGTTAAAGGGACAGAGAGTGAGATTACGGGGAGGTTAACAGGACAGAGAGTGAGATCACGGGGAGGTTAAAGGGACAGAGAGTGCGATCAGGGGGAGGTTAATGGGACAGAGAGTGAGATCACTGGGAGGTGAAGGGGACAGAGAGTGAGATCACGGGGAGTTTAAAGGGAAAGACAGAGATCACGGCGAGGTTAAAGGGACAGAGAGTGAGATCACGAGGAGGTAAAGGGGACAGAGAGAGTTAACGGGGAGGTGAACGCGACAGAGTGAGATCACGGGGAGGTTAAAGGGACAGAGAGTGAGATCACGGGGAGGATAAAGCGAAAGAGAATGAGATCACGGCCATATTAAAGGGACAGAGATTGAAATCATGGGGAGTTTAAAGGGACAGAGAGTGAGAATACCGGGAGGTTAAAGGTACAGAGAGTGAAATCACGGGGAGGTTAAAGGGATTGAGAGTGAGATCCCGGGGAGGTTAAAGGGACAGAGTGAGAGATCACGGGGAGGTTAAAGGGACAGAGTGAGATCACGGGGACGTAAAGGGACAGAGATTGAGATCACGGGGTGGTTAAAGAGACCGAGAGTGAGATCATGGGAGGTTAAAGGGACAGAGAGTGACATCACGGGGAGGTTAATGGGACAGAGAGTGAGATCACGGGGAGGCTAAATGGAAAGAGAGTGAGATCACTGGGAAGTTAAAGGGACAGAGATTTAGATCACGGGGAGGTTAAAGCAACAGAGAGAGATCACAGGGTGGTTAAAGTGACAGAGTGCTAAATCAGGGAGGTTAAACGGACAGAGAGTGAGATCACTGGGAAGTTAAAGGGACAAAGAGAGATTACGGGGAGTTTAAAGCGACAGAAAGGGAGATCACGGGGAGGTTAATGGGACAGAGAGTGAGAACACTGTCAGGTTAAAGGGACAGTGAGAGATTACGGGGAGTTTAAAGCGACAGAGTTGGAGATCACGGGGAGGTTAATGGGACAGAGAGTGAGATCACGGGGAGGTCAAAGGGACAGAGACTGAGATCACGGGGAGGATAAAGGGACAGAGTGTGAGATCACGGGGAGGTTAAAGGGACAGAGAGTAAGATCACGGGAAGGTTAACGGGACAGAGAGTGAGATCACGGGGATGCTAAATGGAAAGAGAGAGAGATCACGGGGAGGTTAAAGGTAAAGAGAGCGAGACCACGAGGAGGTTAAAGGGACAGAGAGTGATATCACGGTGAGGTTAAAGGGACAGAGAGTGAGAACACGGGGAGTTTTAAGGGAAAGACAGAGATCACGGGGAGGTTAAAGGGTCAGAGAGTGAGATCACGGGGAGGTTAACGGGACAGAGAGTGAGATCACGGGGAGGTTAACGGGACAGAGAGTGAGATCACGGGGAGGTTAACGGGACAGAGAGTGAGATCACGGGGAGTTTAATGGGCCAGACAGAGTTAACGGGGAGGATAAAGTGAAAGAGAATGAGATTACGGGGAGGTTAGACTGACAGAGAGAGATCACGGGGTGGTGAAAGGGAAGTGATTGTGATCACGTGTAGGTTAAAGGGTCTGAGTGCTAAATCAGGAAGGTTAAAGGGCAGAGAGTGAGATCACTGGGAAGTTAAAGGGACAGGGATTTAGATCACGGGGAGGTGAATGGGACAGAGAGTGAGATCACGGGGAGTCAATGGAACGGAGAGTGAGATCACGGGTAGGTTAACGGGACAGAGACTGAGATCACGGGAAGGTTAACGGGACAGAGAGTGAGATCACGGGGAGATAATAGGAATGAGAGTGAGGTCACGGGGAAGTTAAATGGACAGAGAGTGAGATCACCGGGTGGTTAATGGGACAGAGAGAGATCACGGGGAGGTTAAAGGGACAGAGAATGAGATCACGGATAGGTTTATGGGGCAGAGAGTGAGATTACGGGGAGTTTAAAGCGACAGAGAGGGTGATCACGGGGAGGTTAAAGGGACAGAGAGTGAGATCACGGGGAGGACAAAGGGACAGAGAGTGAGATCACGGGGATGCTAAATGGAAAGAGAGAGAGATCACAGGGAGGTTAAAGGTACAGAGAGTGAGATCACGGGGTGGTTAAATGGATAGAGAGTGAGATCATGGGGAGGTTAAACGGACAGAGAGTGAGATCACGGGTAGGTAAATGGCACAAAGATTGAGATCACGGTGAGATAAAGGCACAGAGACTGAGATCACAGGGACGTTAAAGGGACAGAGAGACTTAACGGGGAGGTTGAAGCGACAGAGAGTGAGATTACAGGGAGTTTAAAGATACAGAGAGTGAGATCACGGGGAAGTTAAAGGGACAGAGAGTCAGATCACGGGGAGGTTAAAGCTACAGAGAATCAGATCACGGGCAGATTAAAGGGACAGAGATTTTGATCATGGGGAGTTCAAAGGGACAGAGAATGAGTTCACGGGGAGGTTAAATGGAGAGAGTGATATCACGGTGAGGTTAAAGGGACAGAAAGTGAGAACACGTGGAGTTTAAGGGAAAGACAGAGATCACGGGGAGGTTAAAGGGACAGAGAGTGAGATCATGAGGAGGTTAAAGGGACAGAGAGAGATTACGGGGAGTTTAAAGCGACAGAGAGAGATCACGGCGAGGTTAAAGGGACAGAGATTTAGATCAAGGGGAGGTTAACGGGACAGAGAGAGGGTTCACGGGGAGGTTCAAGGGATAGAGAGAGATTACGGGGAAGTTAAAGCGACAGAGAGTGAGATCACAGGGAGATTAGTGTGACAGAGAGTGAGATCACGTGGACGTTAAAGGGACAGAGAGTGAGGTCACGGGGAAGTTAAAGGGACAGAGAGTGAGATCAAGGGGAGGTTAAAGGGACAGAGAGTCAGATCATGGGGAGGTTAATGGCACGGAGAGTAAGATCACAGGGAGGTGAAAGGAACAGAGAATGAGATCACAGGGAGGTTAAAGGGACAGAGAGTGAGATCACGGGCAGGTTAAATGGTCAGAGATTTAGATCACGGGAAGATTAAATGATTAGAGTGAGATCACTGGGACGTTAAAAGGAAAGAGATTGAGATCACGGGGAGGATAAACGGACAGAGAGTGAGATCACGGGGAGGTGAAAGGGACAGAGAGTGAGATCAAGGGGAGGATAAAGGGACAGAGAGTGAGATCAGGGACATTTCAAGGTTCCCGGGACAATGAGTGAGATTACGAGGAGGTTAAAGGGACAGAGAGTGAGATCACTGGGACGTTAAAGGGACAGAGATGGAGATCATGGGGAGGTTAAAGGGACAGAGTGAGATCACTGGGACGTTAAAGGGACAGAGATTGAGATCACGTGGAGGTTAAAGGGCCAGAGAGTGAGATCACGGGGAGGTTAAAGGGACAGAGAGTGATACCACGGTAAGGTTAAAGGGACAGAGAGTGAGATCATGGGGAGGCTAAAGAGACAGGGAGTGAGATCACGGGGAGGCTAAAAGGAAAGAGAGTGCGATCCCTGGGAAGTTAAAGGGACAGAGAGTGAGATCACGGGGAGGTTAAAGGGACAGAGATTGAGATCATGGGGAGGTTAAAGGGACAGAGAGTGAGATCACGGGGAGGTTAAAGGGACAGAGAGTGATATCACGGTGACGTTAAAGGGACCGAAAGTGAGATCACGGGGATGGTAAAGGGACAGTGAGAGATTATGGGGAGGTTAAAATGACAGAGAGATATCAGGGGAGGTTAAAGGGAAGAAGACTGAGATCACGGGGAGGTTAACGGGACAGAGAGTGAGATCACGGGGAGTTTAAAGGGACAGAGAGAGATTATGGGGAGGTTAAAGTGACAGTGAGTGAGATCACGGGGTGGTTAATGGGACAGAGAGTGAGATCACGTGGACGTTAAATGGACTAAGAGTAAGATCACGGGGAAGTTAAAGGGACATAGAGTGAGATCACGGGGAGGTGAAAGGGACATAGAATGAGATCACGGGGAGTTTAAATGAACAGAGATTGAGATCACGGGGAGCTTAACGGGACAGAGAGTTAGATAACGGGTAGGTTAAAGGGACATAGAGTGTGATCGCGGGGTGGTTAAAGGGACTGAGAGTGAGATCACGGGGAGGTAAATGGGACAGATAGTGAGATTACGGGGAGGTTAAAGGGACAGAGAGTGAGATCACGGGGAGGTTAAAGGGACATAGAGTGTGATCGCGGGGTGGTTAAAGGGACTGAGAGTGAGATCACGGGGAGGTAAATGGGACAGATAGTGAGATTACGGGGAGGTTAAAGGGACAGAGAGTGAGATCACGGAGAGGATAATGGGACAGAAAGTGATATCACGGTAAGGTTAAAGCGACAGAGAGTGAGAATACTTGGAGTTTAAAGGGAAAGACAGAGATCACTGGGAGATTAAAGGGACAGAGTGTGAGATCACGGGGAGGTTAAAGGGACAGTGAGAGATTATGGGGAGGTTAAAGCAACAGAGAGAGTTCACGGGGAGGTTAAAGGGACAGAGACTGAGTTCATGGGGAGGTTAAAGTGACAGTGTGCTAAATCAGGGAGGTTAAAGTGACAGAGATTGAGATCACTGGGAAATTAAGGGAACAGAGATTTAGATCACGGGGAGGTTAACGTGACAGAGAGTGAGATCACGAGGAGGTTAATGGGACAGAGAGTGAGATCACGTGGACATTAAAGGGACAGAGAGTGAGATCATGGGGAAGCTAAGTGGACAGAGAGTGAGATCACGGGAAGATTAAATGGACAGTGTGTGATCACTGGGGCGTTAAAGGGACATAGATTGAGATCACGCGGAGGTAAAAGGTACAGAGTGAGATCACTGGGGCGTTAACGGTACAGAGATTGAGATCAAGGGACAGAGAATTAGATCATGGGGAGGTTTATGGGATAGAGAGTGATATCACGGGCAAGTTAAGGGGACAGAGAGTGAGATCAGGGGGAGGTTAATGGGACAGAAAGTGAGATCACGGGGAGGTTAAAGGGACAGAGAGTGACATCACGGGGAGGTTAAAGGGACAGAGTGAGATCACTGGGACGTTAAAGGGATAGAGATTGAGATCACGGGGAGGTAAAAGTGGCAGAGAGTGAGATCACAGGTAGGTTAACGGGACAATGAGTGAGATTACGGGGATGTTAAAGGGTAAGAGAATGAGATCACATGGAGGGTAAAGAGAGTGAGAACACGGGGAGTTTAAAGGGAAAGACAGAGATCACTGGGAGATTAAAGGGACAGAGTGTGAGATCACGGGGTGGTTAAAGGGACAGTGAGAGATTATGAGGAGGTTAAAGCGACAGAGAGAGATCATGGGGAGGTTAAAGTGACAGAGACTGAGATCACGGGGAGGTTTAAGGGATAGAGAGTGAGATCACGGGGAGGTTAAATGGAAAGAGAGTGAGCTCACTGGGAATTTAAAGGGACAGAGATTTAGATCACGGGGAGGTTTACGGGACAGAGAGTGAGATCACGGTCAGGTTAATGGGACAGAGAGAGATTACGGGGAGGTTAATGCGACAGAGAGTGAGATCACGGGGAGGTTAATGGGACAGAGAGTGAGATCACTGGGACATTAAAGGGACAGTGAGTGAGATCACAGGGAAGTTAAAGGGACAGAGAGTGAGATCATGGGGAGGTTAAAGGGACAGAGAGTGAGATCATGGGGAGGTTAATGTGACAGAGAGTGAGATGACGGGGAGGTGAAAGGGACAGAGAATGAGATCACAGGGAGGTTAAAGTGACAGAGAGAGAGATCACGGGCAGGTTAAATGGACAGAGATTGAGATCACGGGAAGATTAAATGGACAGAGTGAGATCACTGGGACGTTAAAGGGACAGAGATTGAGCTCACGGGTCGGTTAAAGGGACAGAGAGTGAGATCACAGTGATGTTAAAGGGACAGAGAGTTAGATCACGGGGAGGTTTAAGGAATAGAGAGTGAGATCACGGGAACGTTAAGGGGACAGAGAGTGACATCAGGGGGAGGTTATTGGGACAGAGAGTGAGATCACGGGGAGGTTAAATGGAAAGAGAGTGAGATCACTGGGAATTTAAAGGGACAGAGATTTAGATCACGGGGAGGTTTACGGGACAGAGAGTGAGATCACGGTCAGGTTAATGGGACAGAGAGAGATTACGGGGAGGTTAATGCGACAGAGAGTGAGATCACGGGGAGGTTAATGGGACAGAGAGTGAGATCACTGGGACATTAAAGGGACAGAGAGTGAGATCACGGGGAAGTTAAAGGGACAGAGAGTGAGATCATGGGGAGGTTAAAGGGACAGAGAGTGAGATCACAGGGAGGTTAAAGTGACAGAGAGAGAGATCACGGGCAGGTTAAATGGACAGAGATTGAGATCACGGGAAGATTAAATGGACAGAGTGAGATCACTGGGACGTTAAAGGGACAGAGATTGAGCTCACGGGTCGGTTAAAGGGACAGAGAGTGAGATCACAGTGATGTTAAAGGGACAGAGAGTTAGATCACGGGGAGGTTTAAGGAATAGAGAGTGAGATCACGGGAACGTTAAGGGGACAGAGAGTGAGAACACGGGTAGTTTAAAGGGAAAGACAGAGATCATAGGGAGTTTAAAGGGACAGAGAGTGAGATCACGGGGATGTTAAAGGGACGGAGATAGTTAACGGGGAGGTTAAAGCGAATGAGGGAGATCACGGGGAGGTGAAAGGGACAGAGGATGAGATCACGGGAAGATTAAAGGGACAGAGTGAGAACATGGGGAGGTAAAAGGGACAGAGAGAGAGATCACAGGAAGATGAAAGGGACAGAGAGTGAGATGACGGGGAGGTTAAAGGGACAGAGAGTCAGATCAGGGACAGTTAAAGAGACTGAGAAGGAGATCAGGGGGACAGTTAAAGGGACAAAGAGTGATATCAGGGACAGCTGAAGGGACAGATAGAGAGCAGGAACTATTAAAGGGACAGAGAGTGAGATCACGGGATGGTTAAAAGGACAGTGAGTGAGATCACGGGGAGGTTAAAAGGACAGAATGAAATCACGGGGAGGTTAAAGGCACAGAGAGTGAGACCATGGGGAGGTTAAAGGGACAGAGAGTGAGATGAAGGGGAGGTTAATGGGAAAGAGAGTAGGACCACGGGGAGTTTAAAGGGACATAGAATGAGATCACGGGCAGGTTAAAGGGACAGAGAATGAGATCACGGGAAGATTAAATGGACAGAGTGAGATCACAGGGAGGTTAAAGGGACAGAGAGTGAGATCACGGGGAGGTTAAAGGGACAGAGATTGAGATCACGGGGAGGTTAAAGGGAAAGAAGGTGAGATCACGGGAATGATAAATGGACAGAGATTGAGATCAGGGACAGTTATAGGGACAGAGAGGGAGATCAGGGGGACAGTTAAAGGGACAAAGAGTGATATCAAGGGCACAGTTAAAGGGACAGAGATTGAGATCAGGGGGACAGTTAAAGGAAAAGAGAATGAGATCACGGGGCGGTTAAAGGGACAGAGAGTGAGATCACGGCGAGGTTAAATGGACAGTGAGTGAGGTCATGGGGAAGTTAATGGGACAGAGAGTGAGATCACGGGGAGGTTAAAGGGACAGAGAGTGAGATCATGTGGAGGTTATATGGACATTTAGTGCGATCACGGGGAGGTTAAAGGGACAGAGAGTGAAATCACGGGGAGTTCAAAGGGACAGAGAGTGTGATCATGGAGAGGTTAAAGGGAAAGAGAGTGAGATCACGGGAAGGTTAAAGGGACAGAGACTGAGATCACTGGGAGGTTAAAGCGACAGAGAGTGAGATCACGGGGAGGTTAATGGGACAGAGAGTGAGATCAGGTGGACATTAAAGGGATAGAGAGTGATATCACGGTGAAGTTAAAGGGAAAGAGAGTGAGATCACGGGGAGGTTAAAGGGACAGAGAGTAAGATCACGGGGAGGTTAATGGGACAGAGAGATAGAAAACGGTGAGGTGAAAGGGACAGAGAATGAGATCACGGGAAGATTAAATGGAGAGAGTGAGATCACTGGGACATTAAAGGGACAGAGAGTGAGATCAAGGGGAGGTTAAAGGGACAGAGAGTTAGATCACGGGGAGCTTAAAGGTACAGAGAGTGAGATCACGGGGTGGTTAAAGGTACAGGGAGTGAGATCACGAGGAGGTTAATGGGATAGAGAGTGAGATCATGGGAAAGTTAAGGGGACAGAGAGTGAGATCAGGCGGAGGTTAATTGGCCAGAGAGTGAGATCACGGGGAGGTTAAAGGGACAGAGAGTGAGATCACTGGGAGGTTAAATATACAGGGAGTGATATCACGGGGAGGTTAAAGGGATAGAGAGTGAGATCAGGGGGACGTTAATGGGACAGTGAGTGAGATCAAAGGGAGGTTAAAGGGACAGAGAGTGAGATCACGGGGAGGTTAATGGGACAGAGAGTGAGATCGCGGGGAGGTTAATGGGACAGAGAGTGAGATCACGGGGAGGTGAAAGGGACAGAGAATGAGATCACGGGGCGTTTAAATGGACAGAGATTGAGATCACGGGAAGATTAAATGGACAGAGTGAGATCACTGGGACGTTAATGGGACAGAGAGTGAAATCACGGGGAGGTTTATACGCACAGAGATTGAGATCACGAGGAGGTTAAAGGGACAGAGAGTGAGATGACGGGGAGGTTAAAGGGACAGAGAATGAGATCATGGGAAGATTAAAGGGACAGAGTGAGATCACAGGGAGGTTAAAGGGACAGAGAGTGATATCACGGGGATGTTAAAGGGACAGAGATTGAGATCACGGGGAGGTTAAAGGGAAAGAGGGTGAGATCACGGGAATGATAAATGGACAGAGATTGAGATCAGGGACAGTTATAGGGACAGAGACAGAGGTCAGGGGGACAGTTACCGGGACAAAGAGTGATATCAGGGACAGCTAAAAGTACAGAGAGAGAGCAGGGACTATTAAAGGGACAGAGAGTGAGATCGGGGGCCAGTTAAAGGGACTGAGAGTGATATCAAGTGGACAGTTAAAGGGACAGAGATTGAGATCAGGGGGACAGTTAAAGGAGCAGAGAATGAGATCAGGGAAGGTTAAAGGGAAAGAGTGAGATGACGGGATGGTTAAATGGAAAGAGAGTGAGATCACGGGGAATTTAAATGGACAGTGAGTGAGATCACGGGGAGGTTAAAGGGACAGAATGAGATCACGGGGAGGTTAAAGGGACAGAGAGTGATATCACGGGCAGGTTAAATGGACAGAGATTGAGATCACGGGAAGATTAAAGGGACAGAGAGTGAGGTCACGGGGAAGTTAATGGGACAGAGAGTGAGATGACGGGGAGGTTAAAGGGATAGAGAGTGAGTTGACGGGGAGGTTAAAGGGAGAGAGAGTGAGATCACGGGGAGGTTAAATGGACATTTAGTGCCGTCACGGGGAGGTTTAAGGGACAGTGAGTGAGATCACGGGGAGTTTAAAGGGAAAGAAAGTGTGATCATGGGGAGGTTAAAGGGGGAGGGAGTGAGATCACGGGAAGGTTAAAGGGACAGAGAGTGAGATTACTGGGATGGTAAAGGGACAGAGAGTGAGATCACTGGGAGGTTAAAGGGACAGAGTGCTAAATCTGAGCGGTTAAAGGGACAGAGAGTGAGATCACAGGGAAGTTAAAGGGACAGAGGTTTTGATCACGGGGAGGTTAACAGGACCGAGAGTGAGATCACGGGTAGGTTGAAGGGACAGAGAGAGATTACGGGGAGGTTAAAGCGACAGAGAGTGAGATCACGAGGCGGTTAATGGGACAGAGAGTGAGGTCACGTGGATATTAAAGGGACAGAGAGTAATATCACGGGGAGGTTAAAGGGACAGAGAGTGAGATCACAGGGATGTTAAAGGAACAGAGAGTGAGCTCACGGGGAGGTTAATGGGACAGAGAGTGATATCACGGGGAGGTGAATGGGACAGAGAATGAGATCACGGGGAGTTTCAATGGACAGAGATTGAGATCATGTGAAGATTAAATGGACAGAGTGAGATCACTGGGACATTAAAGGGACAGAGAGTGAGATCACGGGGATGTTAAAGGGACAGAGAGTTAGATCACGGGGAGGTTAAAGGTACAAAGAATGAGATCACGGGGTGGTTAAAGGGACAGGGAGTGAAATCACGGGTAGGTTAAAGGGACAGAGAGTCACATGACGGGGAGGTTTAAAGGATAGAGAGTGAGATCACGGGAAAGTTAAGGGGACAGAGAGTGGATCAAGCGGACAGGGAGTGATATCACGGGGAGGTTACAGGGACAGAGAGTGAGATCACTGGCAGGTTAATGGGACAGAGATTGAGATCACGGGAAGATTAAAGGGACAGAGTGAGATCACGTGGAGGTTAAAGGGACAGAGAGTGAGATCACAGGGTGGTTAAAGTGACAGAGTGAGATCACGGGGACGTTAAATGTACATTGAGTGAGATCATGGGGAGGTTAAAGGGACAGAGGGTGAGATCACGGGGAGGTTAAAGGGTCAGTGTGAGATCACGGGGAGGTTAAAGGGACAGAGAGTGAGATCACGGTGAGGTTCAAGGGACAGAGAGTGAGTTCACGTGGACAGTGAGAGTGAAAGAGAGTGAGATCAGGGGGACAGTTTAGGGGACAGAGAGTGAGATCAGGGGGAGGTTAAAGGGACAGATAGTGAGATCATGGGGAGGTTATAGGGTCAGAGAGTGAGATCACGGGGACGTTAAAGAGAAAGAGTGTTAGAGTACGGGGAGGTTAAAAGGGCAGAGAGTGAGATCTCGGGGACGTTAAAGGGACAGAGAGTGAGATCACGGGTAGATTAAAGGGACAGAGGGTGTGATCACGGGGAGGTTTGAGGGACAGAGAGTTAGATCACGGGTAGGTTAATGGGACTGAGAGTGAGATCTCGTGGAGCTTAAAGGGACAAAGAGTGAGATCACTGGGATGTTAAAGGGACAGAGAGTGAAATCATAGGGAGGTTAAAGGGGCAGAGAGTGAGATCACGGTGATGTTGATGGGAGAGAGAATGAAATCACAGGGAGGTTAAAGGGACAGAGAGTGAGATCACGGGGAGGTTAAAGGGACAGAGAGTGAGATCACGGGGAGGTTAAAGGCACAGAGAGTGAGATCAGAGGGAAGTTAAAGGGACAGAGGTTTTGATCACGGGGAGGTTAACAGGACCGAGAGTGAGATCACGGGTAGGTTGAAGGGACAGAGAGAGATTACGGGGAGGTTAAAGCGACAGAGAGTGAGATCACGAGGCGGTTAATGGGACAGAGAGTGAGGTCACGTGGATATTAAAGGGACAGAGAGTAATATCACGGGGAGGTTAAAGGGACAGAGAGTGAGATCACAGGGATGTTAAAGGAACAGAGAGTGAGCTCACGGGGAGGTTAATGGGACAGAGAGTGATATCACGGGGAGGTGAATGGGACAGAGAATGAGATCACGGGGAGTTTCAATGGACAGAGATTGAGATCATGTGAAGATTAAATGGACAGAGTGAGATCACTGGGACATTAAAGGGACAGAGAGTGAGATCACGGGGATGTTAAAGGGACAGAGAGTTAGATCACGGGGAGGTTAAAGGTACAAAGAATGAGATCACGGGGTGGTTAAAGGGACAGGGAGTGAAATCACGGGTAGGTTAAAGGGACAGAGAGTCACATGACGGGGAGGTTTAAAGGATAGAGAGTGAGATCACGGGAAAGTTAAGGGGACAGAGAGTGGATCAAGCGGACAGGGAGTGATATCACGGGGAGGTTACAGGGACAGAGAGTGAGATCACTGGCAGGTTAATGGGACAGAGATTGAGATCACGGGAAGATTAAAGGGACAGAGTGAGATCACGTGGAGGTTAAAGGGACAGAGAGTGAGATCACAGGGTGGTTAAAGTGACAGAGTGAGATCACGGGGACGTTAAATGTACATTGAGTGAGATCATGGGGAGGTTAAAGGGACAGAGGGTGAGATCACGGGGAGGTTAAAGGGTCAGTGTGAGATCACGGGGAGGTTAAAGGGACAGAGAGTGAGATCACGGTGAGGTTCAAGGGACAGAGAGTGAGTTCACGTGGACAGTGAGAGTGAAAGAGAGTGAGATCAGGGGGACAGTTTAGGGGACAGAGAGTGAGATCAGGGGGAGGTTAAAGGGACAGATAGTGAGATCATGGGGAGGTTATAGGGTCAGAGAGTGAGATCACGGGGACGTTAAAGAGAAAGAGTGTTAGAGTACGGGGAGGTTAAAAGGGCAGAGAGTGAGATCTCGGGGACGTTAAAGGGACAGAGAGTGAGATCACGGGTAGATTAAAGGGACAGAGGGTGTGATCACGGGGAGGTTTGAGGGACAGAGAGTTAGATCACGGGTAGGTTAATGGGACTGAGAGTGAGATCTCGTGGAGCTTAAAGGGACAAAGAGTGAGATCACTGGGATGTTAAAGGGACAGAGAGTGAAATCATAGGGAGGTTAAAGGGGCAGAGAGTGAGATCACGGTGATGTTGATGGGAGAGAGAATGAAATCACAGGGAGGTTAAAGGGACAGAGAGTGAGATCACGGGGAGGTTAAAGGGACAGAGAGTGAGATCACGGGGAGGTTAAAGGCACAGAGAGTGAGATCACGGGGAGGTTAAAGGGAAAGAGGGTGAGATCACGTGAATGTTAATGGGAAACAAATTGAGATCAGGGACAGTTATAGGAACAGAGAGATAGATCAGGGACAGTTATAAGGACTGAGAGGGAGATGAGGGGGACAGTTAAATGGCAAAGAGTGATATCAGGGACAGCCAAAGGGACAGAGAGAGAGCAGGGACTATTAAAGGGACACAGAGTGAGATCGGGGGCTAGTTAAAGGGACTGAGAGTAATATCAAAGGGACAGTTAAAGGGACAGAGATTGAGATCAGGGGGACAGTTAAATAAACAGAGAATTAGATCAGGGAAGGTTAAGGGACAGAGTGAGATCTCGGGAAGATTAAATGGAAAGAGGGTGATATCACGGGGAGGTTAAAGGTACAGAGATTGAGATCACGGGGCGGTTAAAGTGACAGAGAGTGAGATCACGGGGAGGTTAAATGGAAAGAGATTGAGATCACTGGGAGATTAATCGGAATGAAAGTGAGGTCACGGGGAAGTTAATGGGACAGAGAGTGAGATCACGGCGAAGTTAAAGGGGCAGAGAGTGAGAGCAGCGGGAGGTTAATGGGACAGAGAGTGAGATCACGGGGACGTTAAAGGGACAGAGAATGAGACCACGGACAGGTTAAAGGGACAGAGATTGGGATCATGGGTAGATTAAAGGGACAGACTGAGATCACGGGGAGGTTAAAGGGACAGAGAGTGAGATCCCGGGGAGGGTAAAGGGACAGAGAGTGAGATCACGGAGTGTTTAAAGGGACAGAGTGTGATCATGAGGCGGTTAAAGGGACAGAGAGTGAGCTCACGGGAAGGTTAAAGGGACAGAGAGTTTGATTAGGGGAATGGAAAAGGGACAGAGAGCTAGATCAGGAAGGTTAAAGGGACAGAGAGTAAGATCACGGGGAGGTTAACTGGACAGAGAGTGAGATCAGGGGGAGGTTAAAGGGCCAGAGAGATCAGCGGGAGGTTTAAGGGACAGAGAGTGAGAACACGGGGAGGTTAAAGGGACAGAGAGTGTGATTACGGGGACGTTAAAGGGACAGAGAATGAGATCAGGGACAGTTCAAGGGACAGAGAGTGAGATCAGGGACAGTTAAAGGGACAGAGAGTGAAATCAGGTGGGCAGTTAAAGGGACAGAGAGTGAGATCAGAGGACAGTTAATGGGACAGATTTTGAGATCAGGGGCACCGTTAAATGGACAGAGTGTGATATCACGATAAAGTTAAAGTGACTGAGATGAGACCACGGGGAGGTTAAAGGGACAGAGAGTGAAATTACGGTGAGGTTAATGGGACAGAGAGTGAGATCACGGGGAGGTTATAGGGGCAGAGAGTGAGATCACGGGGTGGTTGAAGTGACAGAGTGAGATCACGGGGACGTTAAAGGGACAGAGAGTGAGATCACGGGGAGGTTAAAGGGACAGAGAGTGACATCACGGGGACGTTAAAGGGACAGAGAGTGAGATCACGGGGAGGTTAAAGGGACAGAGGGTGAGATCACGGGGAGGTTAAAGGGACAGTGTGAGATCACGGGGAGTTTAAAGGGACAGAGAGTGAGATCACGCGGTGGTTAAACGGACTGAGAGTGGATTTACGGGGACGTTAAAGGGACAGAGAGTGAGATCACGGTGAGGTTCAAGGGACAGAGAGTGAGATAAGGGGGACAGTTTAGGGGACAGAGAGTGAGATCACAGGGTGGTTAAAGGGACAGGGAGTGAGATCACGGGGAGGTTAAAGGGACAGAGAGTGAGATCAGGCGGTGGTTAATGGGCCAGAGAGTGAGATCACGGGGAGGTTAAAGGGACAGAGAGCGAGATCACTGGGAGGTTAAAGGGACAGGGAGTGATATCACGGGGAGGTTAAAGGGACAGAGAGTGAGATCACGGGGAGGTGAAAGTGACAGAGTATGAGATCACGGGGCATTTAAATGGACAGAGATTGAGATCACGGGAAGAATAAATGGACAGAGTGAGATCACTGGGACGTTAAAGGGACAGAGAGTGAGATCACGGGGAGGTTAAAGGGTCAGAGAGTGAGATCACGGGGTGGTTAAAGGGTCAGAGAGTGAGATCACGGGGAGGTTTAAGGGACAGAGAGTGAGATCACGGGAAACTTAAGGCGACAGAGAGTGAGATCAGAGGGAGGTTAATGGGCCACAGAGTGAGATCACGGAGAGGTTAAAGGGACAGAGAGTGAGATGACGGGGAGGTTAAAGGGACAGAGAGTCAGATCACTGGTAGGTTAAAGGGACAGAGAGTGAGATCACGGGGAGTTTAAAGGGACAGAGAATGAGATCAGGGACAGTTCAAGGGACAGAGAGTGAGATCAGTGGGACATTTAAAGGGACAGAGAATGAGATCAGGGACAGTTCAAGGGACAGAGAGTGAGATCAGTGGGACATTTAAAGGGACAGAGAGTGAGATCACGGTGAGGTTCAAGGGACAGTGAGTGAGATCAGGGGGAAGTTAAAGGGACATTGAGTGCGATCACGGGGCGGTAAAAGGGACAGAGAGTGTGAGCACGGGGAGGTTAAAGGGACAGAGTGAGATCATGGGGACGTTAAAGGGACAGAGGGTGAGATCACGGGGAGGTTAAAGGGACAGTGAGTGAGATCACGGGGTGGTTAAACGGTCTGAGAGTGGATTTAGGGGGACGTTAAAGGGACAGAGAGTGAGATCAGGGGGACAGTTACAGGGACAGAGAGTGATATCACGGGGAGGTTAAAGGGACAGAGAGTGAGATCATGGGGAGGTTATAGGGGCAGAGAGTGAGATCACGGGGACGTTAAAGGGACAGAGGGTGTGATCACGGGGAGGTAAAAGGGACAGAGAGTGAGATCACGGGGAGGTTAAAGGGACAGAGAGTGAGATCACGGGGATGTTGAAGGGACAGAGAGTGAGAGCACTGGGAGGTTAAAGGGTCAGAGATTGAGCTCACGGGGAGCTTAAAGGGACAGAGAGTGAGATCACGGGGAGGTTAAAGGGACAGAGGGTGCGATCATGGGGAGGTCAAAGGGACAGTGTGAGATCACGGGGAGTTCAAAGGGACAGAGAGTGAGATCACTGGGAGGTTAAAGGGACAGAGGGTGCGATCACGGGGAGGTTAAAGGGACAGAGAGTTAGATCACGTGCTGGTTAAACAGACTGAGAGTGCATTTACGGGGACGTTAAAGGGACAGAGAGTGAGATCACGTGGACAGTGAGAGGGACAGAGATTGAGATCAAGGGGACAGTTACAGGGACAGAAAGTGAGATCATGGGGAGTTTATAGTGGCAGAGAGTGAGATCACGGGGACGTTAAAGGGACAGAGAGTGCGATCACGGGGAGGTTAAAGGGACAGAGAGTGAGATCACGGGTAGGTTAAAGGGACAGAAATTGAGATCTCGTGGAGGTTAAAGGGACAGTGAGTGAGATCACGGGGAGGTTGAAGGGACAGAGAATGAGATAACGGGGATCTTGAAGGGACAGAGAGTGAGATCACGGGGAGGTTAAAGGGACAGATAGTGAGATCACGGGGAGGTTAAAGGGACAGAGAGTGAGATCACGGGGACGTTAAAGGGACAGAGAGTGAGATCACGGGGAGGTTAAAGGGACAGAGAGTGAGATCATGGGTAGGTTAAAGGGACAGAGAGTGAGATCACGGTGAGGTTAAAGAGACTTAGAGTGAGATCACGGGGAGTTTAAAGGGACAGAGAGTGAGATCACGGTGAGGTTAAAGGGACTGAGCGTGAGATCTCGGGGAGTTTGAAGGGACAGAGAGTGAGATCACGGTGAGGTTAAAGGGACAGAGAGTGAGATCACGGTGAGGTTAAAGAGACTGAGAGTGAGATCTCGGTGAGGTTAAAGGGACAGAGAATGAGATCACGGGGAGGTTAATGGGACAGAGAGTGAGATCACGGGGAGGTTAAAGGGACAGAGAGTGAGATCACGGTGAGGTTAAAGGGACTGAGAGTGAGATCTCGGGGAGTTTGAAGGGACTAATGCGAATGAAACCAGCAAAAATGGGAAACGGTTTTTCACCGACTTGGACACCAGCAAAACTCCGGCCATTGAAAAAGGTGGAGGGTTGTTTTAGCCCCAGGAGCGGACACCTAATGAAACGTTGCAAAGGGAGATTTAAACAGGCTCCCAGGCAACTATCGCCGTTCAATGAAGTCTACAGCGTAGCAGAGCCAGAAACAACCAATCCTGACATTCATTCCTTATTCAACACCAAAGCTGGGGAGACAGAGACAATTCTTGTCCCAGCGCCAGTGACTGGTAAACCCCTGAGGAACAGAAGTAGACACGGGTGTGTTTTCAGGGAACATGCTTTCCGATATTTAAATAAAGGTGATCGACAGTTACATCTGGAACAAACATCTGGCCAGTCGGAAAGGTTCACAGGCGAAGGAGTCCTGGATAAAGGTATCAGCAGAGAAAACTGTTTATTATCGACACCGATCGACACAACTCCCAGTGATGGGGGCAGGAGATGATGGACCAAGCCTTTCGACAGAGTAAGATAGTCAGGAGCTTTTTCCCAGGGTGGGAGAGTCAATGACTAGGGGGACATAGATTTAAGGTGAGAGAGGGAAACTATAGAGGATGATGTGCGGGGGTAAGTTTTTTACACAGAGGGAATTCGCTGCCAGAGGAGGTGTTGGAAGCAGGTACGATTGTGGGGTTTAAGAGGCAGCATGAGCAATCCATGAATAGGATGGGAATAGAGGGGATACCGACCCCGGGAAGTGCGAAATGTTTTAGTTTGACGGGCAATGTGATGGGCGCAGGCTTGGAGGGCCGAAGGGCCTGTTCCTGTGCTGTACTTTTCCTTTGCTATTTGATCTCGGGGGTGGTCGGTTGAAAGGGGTGAAATTAAACTGGTCCGAAACTCTCCTGTTGTGACTCTCTGTGACTGTCAGAGCTGCTAAAGAAATGTGAGCCTGTCTCCAAGGACAGGGAACTGGGGGGAACAATCCAAAGCCTCCAGGCCCAGATTCACGTGGACCCAGGAGCAACCCCCTCGCTACCTGAAGCCAAGACCGGCGCTGAGCTCCCTGAGAGAGAAGGTTGATGCTGAGCTGAGCCAGCCAGAGAGGCTGTGAGGTGGGGTTGGGGGGTCAGAAAAGCCGTTCAGTTCTCAAGAGTGGGAAACACAACCTAGTCCCTGTCCTTAAACCAGACCAGCCCTGTGTTGGGGGGGGAGACTGTAAACTAACGGTCAACAGAGCAGCCAAACTGCACAGGTCCCCTATTCCCCAAGATTGACCACCTCTACACCAAACTAGCAGGAAGGACAACGTCTACAAAGCCCCACATGAGTCACACGTATCAGATAGGTGGAGGGACAGGTAGTATTGAGGAGGCGGGGAGGCTGCAGAAGGATTTGGACAGGTTAGGAGAATGGGCAAAGAAGTGGCAGATGGAATACAACGTGGGCAAGTGTGAGGTCCATGCACTTTGGTAGGAAGAATAGAGGCATAGACTATTTTCTAAATGGGGAGAGAATTCAGAAATCTGGAGTGCAAAGGGACTTGGGAGTCCTAGTCCAGGATTCTCTTAAGGTTAATTTGCAGGTTGAGTCGATAGTTAGGGAGGCAAATGCAATGTGGCATTTATTTGGAGAGGACTAGAATATAAAAGCAGGGATGTGCTGCTGAGGCTTTATAAGGCTCTGGTCAGACCACATTGAGAATATTGTGAGAAATTTTGGGCCCCGTATCTCAGGAAGGATGTGCTGTGCCTGGAGAGGGTCCAGAGGAGGTTCACGAGAACGATCCCAGGAACGAAAGGCTGAACATATGAGGAACGTTTGAGGACTCTGGGTCTATGCTCGATGGAGTTTAGAAGGATGAGGGGGGATCTGATTGAAACTTACAGAATACTGAAAGGCCTGGATAGAGTGGACGTGGGGGAAGATGTTTCCATTAGTAGGAGAGACTAGGACCCGAGGGCACAGCCTCAGAGTAAAGGGAAGACCTTTTAGAACAGAGATGAGGAGAAACTTCTTTAGCCAGAGAGTGGTGAATCTATGGAATCCATTGCCACAGAAGGCTGTGGAGGGCCAGGTCACTGAGTGTATTTAAGACCGAGATAGATAGGTTCTTGATTGGTAAGGGGATCAAAGGTTACGGGGAGAAGGCGGGAGAATGGGGTTGAGAAACTTATCAGCCATGATTGAATGGCGGGAGCAGACTGGATGGGCCGAATGGCCTCATTTCTGCCCCTGTGTCTTATGGTCTAATCCTTGTGTTGTTGTGTTAGGGAGTGCGGCGCGCGTGGAGGGCGAGATTCCTCTGGAGTTCCCAGCCCAGCAACCTTCCCTCCCTCCCTCCCTCCGGCCAGGCTGGATGACCCCGCTGGCCGTCTCTCTCCCCTCCCCCCACAAACACCCCCCCTCCCCCCAACTCTCTCTCTCTCCTGCCACCCATGGGATCTCGCACAGCGGGGCCACGTGGTTGGGTCGGTTGGCGCGCCGGACGGGGATGGGGGTGAGTGACGGTGATGTGGGTGAGTGACGGTGATGAGGGTGAGTGACGGTGATGGGGGTGAGTGACGGTGATGGCGGTGAGTGACGGTGATGTTGGGTGAATG
>NW_027598130.1:0-53535 GCF_964194155.1 Cetorhinus maximus
GCAATAGTGCAATATCGATTTGTGGCAGTGAAAAGGGGACTTCAACATTTAGGGTGACACATAATAAATGTTTGAGTGAGAGTCGAGGGTCCTTACTGGTGGCTTCACAGAGTATTCCTTTCTGCATTTCAGGATATTCCTTTGGATGTAACGAAATAGCGGGCACCTGTCGAAACTATCACTGCATTAGAATGGAGACTTTGATACCCATCAAGTGCTATTGGACGTGGGAATGCTGCGTGTGGAAGCCACTCGAAATCAGATGAAGCAGCGATGGGAAGCAAAGGCCAGTGACTCCATA
Organism: Cetorhinus maximus; assembly: GCF_964194155.1. Classification (NCBI taxonomy): domain Eukaryota; kingdom Metazoa; phylum Chordata; class Chondrichthyes; order Lamniformes; family Cetorhinidae; genus Cetorhinus; species Cetorhinus maximus. Next base: position 302 of record NW_027598130.1, read on the forward strand.
CCCAGTTCAAAGGCCCGTGACTCCAGCACGGCCTTGAGGCTCCACAGACTGTGTAGGGCCCGTGCCCCCTGACCCACTGGTTCCTGGATCATGTGAATAAAACTGGCCGCGTTGGTCACCGCCTCTTGTCCGTGTCTCATTTCTCACTCGGATCGGTGAGTCTCCACATTGACAGGGAGGGAAGGGGGAGGTCAGACAATGGCAGGGCCACATTCAGGTCCTGTAGCTCCAGCATAATCATTTTCACAGAGTCATGTCTCAGAGTCATTGTACCAGACGTGTCCATCACCATCCCTGGGTATGTCCCTGTCCCACCGGCAGTGACTCAGTGCTCTGCAGGTGGGAGGGAGTTTCCATTGGAGTCCTCAATATTGACTCATGACATCAGGTCAAAAATGGGCAAGAAAATGGCTCCTTCTGATTCTCGTCTACTGCCCTCCCTCAGCCGATGATCCACCAAAAGTGCTCTTGGAGTAAAGGGCTGTTTGTCAGATTGGAGCATGTAGACAGTGCTGTTCCCCCAATTACTAACATCAGGAATACGGGGACATTCCAAAACTTGTCGATGAAACAATACTTGAAGTCATGGCAACCAGTGAGGATGATAGATATCGATGGAAACAGGACGTAGATAGGAGGGCAGAATGGGCAGAAAAGTGGCAGACGGAATTCTGTAGAGAGGGGTATGAGGTGATGCACTTTGACAGAAGGAATAGGGAGAGGCATTATGGGCTACATGACACAATTTTAAAGAGCGTTCAGAGACAGAGGGATATGGGGAGTTCCGAAATTTTATCTTTGATATTTGGCAGGGCAGGATGAGAGAGCAGTTAGTGAAGCGTGGAGGGTATTGGGCTTCATTGTTTAAAATTAATTCATGGAATGTGGGCATCGCTGGCTAGGCCAGCATTTAATGCCCCTCCAAAATTGCCCCTTGAGAAGGTGGTGTTGAGCCGCTGCAGTCCCTGTGGTGTAGGTAAACCCACAGCGCTGTTGTGGAGGGAGTTCCAGGATTTTGACCCAGCGACATTGAAGGAACGGCCGATATATTTCCAAGTCAGATTGTTGAGTGGCTCAGAGGGGAACTTCCAGGTGGTGGTGTTCCCATGTGTCTGCTGCCCTTGTCCTTCTAGATGATAGAAGTTGTGGATTTGGGCAGTGCTATCGAAGGGGCCTTGGTGAGTTCCTGCAGTGCATCTTGTAGATGGTACACACTGCTGCTACTGTGCGTCGGTGGTGGAGGGAGTGAATGTTTGTGGATGGGGTGCTGATCAAGCGGGCCTGCTTTGTCCTGGATGGTGTCGAGCTTCTTGACTGTTTATGGAGCCGCACTCATCGAGGCAAATGGGGAGTATTCCATCATATTTCTGACTGGTGCCTTGTCGATGGTGGACAGGCTTTGGGGAGTCAGGAGGTGAGTTACTCTCCGCAGGATTCTCAGCCTCTGACCTGCTCTTGTACCCAGTGTTTTTATGGCTGGTCCAGTTCAGTTTCAGGTCAATGATAACATCCAGGATGAAGTTAATGGGGGATCCATGGATGATAATGGCATTGAATGTCAAGGGGCGATGGTTAGATTCTCTCTTGTTGCAGATGGTCATTACCTGACACTCAAAAACACAGGTATTGGGGACAAAATCAGGGGAAGATACTCTGAACAATTATAAAGCCCTGGTTAGGCCGCAGCTAGATTAATACACCCAGCTCTGATCACCACACATAAGGGAGGATGTGAGAGCCCTGGAGGGGCTGCTGAGGATATTTAGAAGATTAAAGCCTGTGTATTGTCCACACAGACGGGCAGTGAGCTGCTGGACCCTATCCTGTGCTGATTCATTCCTGTCAGATCCGCACACCTTGTTCAAGACTGTCAGGCAGGATGACACCTGGTGTCCGGTCAGTTCCATGTTCCAGGGAAATATTTAATAGGCCGGTAAACTGCTCATAGTGACTGATGTGCGCTTCAGCTCTGATGGCCGACCATGGAACTCTTTATACACACATTGCATTCCAGATATCTCCAAACTTTCATCCCACTCCTGGATACCGGACAGTAGTTTTGTCTCCAGCTAATGCACATCACTGGTGGGGCATTGAAGACCCATTTAAAGAGAGGATCACAGAGTCATCACGGCTCAGGAAGCCATTCAGCCCATCCAGTCCATGCAGATAGACGGCAGTGAGGAATAAACAAAGACAGGACCCCTGGGAAGAGGGAATGGATACGGGCTTGTGGGAATTAGGTAATAGAGAGCAGAATTTCCATGTTTGGAAGTACTGAGTGTGGTGGCAATAATGATTTGAGGGGGCAGGTAGTTGAGAAACTAAGCTCTCTAGAAGGGGAGGGTAGAGACAGTACCTGTGGGTGAGCTCAGTCACTGCAGAGAAGAATCATGGTCTCATTGGGAGAAGAGAGTGATGCACTCGCCCTACAAAGGATAGATCACACTCGGAGAACTGTGCACAGTTCATCTCTCAATTTCCCTTGGCCTGGCCTCACCTGGAGCACTGTGCACAGTTCTGGTTCCATATCCCTCAGTTGGACCACATGCGGAGCACCGTGCACAGTTTTGTCCCCCATATCCCTCGGTTGACAACACTTGGAGCACTGTGCACAGGTCTGGTCTCTATATCTCTCTGTTGGACCACACGTAGAGCAATGTGCACATTTCTGGTCGCCATATCCCTCGGCCTGAAACACTTGGAAAACTGTGCACATTTCTGGTCTCTATATCCCTCGGTTAGGCCACACTTAGAGCACTGTGCACAGTTCTTGTCTCCATATCCCACGGTTAGACCACATTTGGAGCATTGTGTACAGATCTGGTCCTCATACCCCTGTTAGACAACACTTGGAACATTGTGCACAGTTCTGCTCTCCATATCCATTGGCCTGGCCACACATGGAGCTCTGTGCACAGTTTTGCTCTCAACTTCCTTTGGCCTGGCCACACTTGAAGCACATTGCACAGTTATGGTTCCAAATCCATCAGTTGGACAACACTCGGAGCACTGTGCACAGTTGTGGCCTCCATATCCCTCCGTTAGACCACACTCTGAGCCCTGTGCATAGTTCTGCTCTCCATGTCGCTTGGATAAGCCACCCATCGAAGACTGTGAGTAGTCCTGTTCTCCATGTCCTTTGTCAAGGCCTCACATTCCAAACAGGCCATAGTGCAATATCGGTATGTGGTAGTTAAAAGGGGACTTCAACATTTAGGGTGATACATAATAAATGTTTGAGGGAGAGTCAAGGGTCCTTACTGGTGGCATCAACAGCGGATTTCTTTCTGCATTTCAGGTTTTTTCTCTGCATGTGACAGAATTAAAGGGGGCACCTGGCAATGGGGACAGTGCTGCAGAAACGAGGGTTTGACACGCCACAAGTGCTATTGGTTGTATGAATGCTGCGTGGTGAAGTGTATCATAAAAGGAGGAATCACGTTTGGGTCAGCAAGGCCCGTGACTCCAGCACCGTCTAGAGGCTCCACGGACTGTGTAGGGCCCGTGCCCCCTGACCCACTGGTTCCTGGATCATGTGAATAAAACTGGCTGCGTTGGTCACCGCCTCTTGTCCGTGTCTCATTTCTCACTCGGATCGGTGTGTTTCCACATTGACAGGGAGGGAAGGGGGAGGTCAGACAGTGGCAGGGCCACATTCAGGTCCTGTTATTCCAGCATAATCATTTTCACAGAGCCATGCCTCAGAGCCATTGTCCCAGACGTGTCCATCACCATCCCTGGGTATGTCCCTGTCCCACCGGCAGTGGCTCAGTGCTCTGCAGGCGGGAGGGAGTTTCCATTGGAGTCCTCAAAATTGACTCATGACATCAGGTCAAACATGGGCAAGAAAATGGCTCCTTCTGATTCTCGTCCACTGCCCTCCCTCAGCCGATGATCCAGCATAAGTGCTCTTGGGGTAAAGGGCTATTTGTCAGATTGGAGCATGTAGACAGTGCTGTTCCCCCAATTACTGACATCAGGAATACGGGGACATTCCAAAATTGTCGATGAAACAATACTTGAAGTCATGGCAACCAGTGAGGATGATAGATATCGATGGAAACAGGATGTAGATAGGAGGGCAGAATGGGCAGAAAAGTGGCAGATGGAATTTTGTAGAGAGGGGTATGAAGTGATGCATTTTGACAGAAGGAATAGGGAGAGGCATTATGGGCTACATGACACAATTTTAAAGAGCGTTCAGAGACAGAATGTAATGGGGTGTTCCGAAATTTTATCTTTGACATTGGGCAGGACAGGATGAGAGAGCAGTTAGTGAAGCCTGGAGGGTATTGGGCTCCATTGTTTAAAAGTCATTCATGGAATGAGGGCTTCGCTGGCTACGCCAGCATTTAATGCCCCTCACAATTTTCCACTTGAGAAGGTGGTGGTGAGCCGCTGCAGTCCCTGTGGTGTAGGTACACCCACAGCGCTGTTAGGGAGGGAGTTCCAGGATTTTGACCCAGCGACAGTGAAGGAACGGCCGATATACTTCTAAATCGGGATGGTGAGTGGCTCAGAGGGGAAATTCCAGGTGGTGGTCTTCCCATGTGTCAGCTGTCCGTGGCCTTCTAGATGGTAGAGGAGTTTGATTTGGGCAGCGCTATCGAAGGAGCCTTGGTGAGTCGCTGCAGTGCATTTTGTAGATGGTACACACTGCTGCTACTGTGCGTCGGTGGTGGAGGTAATAATGGTTAGTGGATGGTGGGACAATCAAACGGGGCTGCTTTGTCCTGGATGGTGTCGAGCTTCTTGAGTGTTGTGGGAGCTGCACTCATCCAGGCAAGTGGGGAGTATTCCATCATAGTCCTGACTGGTGCCTTGTAGATGCTGGACAGGGTTTGAGGAGTCAGGAGGTGAGTTACTCTCCGCAGCATCCCCAGCCTCTGACCTGCTCTTGTAGCCACAGTATTTATATGGCTGGTCCAATTCAGTTTCTGGTCAATGGTAACCCCCAGGATGAAGTTAGTGGGGGATTAAGTGATGGTAATGGCATTGAATGTCAAGAAGCGATGGTTAGATTCTCCCTTGTTGCAGATGGTCATTGCCTGACACTCAGAAATACAGGTATTGGGGACAAAATCAGGGGAAGATACTCTGAACAATTATAAAGCCCTATTATGCCGCAGCTAGATTAATACATCCAGCTCTGATCACCACACATGAGGGAGGATGTGTGAGCCCTGGAGAGGCTGCTGAGGATATTTAGAGGATTAAAGCCTGTGTATTGTCCACACAGATGGGCAGTGAGCTGCTGGACCCTATCCTGTGCTGATTCATTCCTGTCAGAACCTCACACCTTGTTCAAGGCTGTCAGACAGGATGGCACCTGGTGTCCGGTCAGTTCCGTGTTCCAGGGAAATATTTAACAGGCCTATAAGCTGCTCAAAGTGACTGATTTGCGCTTCAACTCTGATGGCCGACATGGAACTCTTTATCCACACATTGCATTCCCGACATTTCCAAACTTTCATTCCATTCCTGGATACAGGAGAGTAGTTTCGTCTCCAGCTAATTCCCATCAGTGGGAGACAATTGAAGACCCATTAAAGGGAGTTTCATAGAGTCATCACTGCTCAGGAAGCCATTTGGCCCATCCAGTCCATGAAGATAGACGGCAGTGAGGGATAAACGAAGACAGGACCCCTGGGAAGAGTGAGTGGAGAGGGGGTTTTGGCAATGAGGTAATAGAGAGCAGAATTTCCAGGGTTGGAGGTACCGAGTGGGGCAGCAATTAAGATGTGAGGGGGCGAGTGGGAGAGGAGCTAGGTACTCTAGAAGGGGAGGGTGGTGGCTGTACCTCTGGGTGAGCTCAGTCACACCAGAGAAGGATCATGGTCTCATGGGGGACGAGAGTGATACACTGGCCCTCCAATGGATAGATCAAACTCGGTCCACTGTGCACAGTTCCGGCCTCCATAACCCTTGGCCTGACCCACTTGGTGCACTGTGGACAGTTCTGGTCTCAATATCCCTCATTTGGACCACATCTGGAGCATTGTGCACAGACCTGGTCTCCCTATTCCTCGGTTAGAGCATGCTTGGAGCACTGCGCACAGTTCTGGCCGCCATATCCATTGTTCATATCAAACCTGGAGCACTGTGCGCAGTTCTGGTTTCGTTTACCCTCGGGTATACCATGCGTGGAGCACTGTGGACAGTCCTGGTCTCCATCTCCGTCGTGTAGACTCCACTCAGATCATTGTGCACAGTATCGGTCTCCATACCACTCGGTTGACCAACACTCGGAGCACTGTGCACACTTTTGACCTCCATATTCCTCGTTTGACCACGCTTGGACACTGTTCACAGTTCTGGTCTCCAAACCCTCGATTGGACCATATCTGGGCCACTGTTCACAGTTTTCGTTTTCATATCCCACGGTTAGCCCACACTTGCTGCACTGTAGAGAGTTCTGGTCACCATTTCCCTTAACCTGGTTACACTTGGAGTACTGTGCACAATTCCGGACTCCATAATCCATGGTTGGGCCACACATGGAGCACTGTGCACTGTTCTGCTCTCCATATCCCTCAGTTGGACAACACTTGGAGCCCTGTGCACAGTGCTGCTCTCGATATCACTTGGTTAGTCCACCCATCGAACGCTGTGAGAAGTCCTGTTCTCCACGTCCTTTGTCTAGGCCTCACAGACCAAACAGCAATAGTGCCATATCGGTATGTGTCAGTGAAAGGGGGACTTCAACATTTAGGGTGAGATATAATAAATGTTTGAGCGAGAGTCCAGGGTCCTTACTGGTGGCTTCAACAGCGGATTCCTTTCTGCATTGCAGGTTTTTTCTCTGCATGTGAAAGAATTAAAGGGGGCACCTGTCAATGGGGACAGTGCTGCAGAAACGAGGGTTTGACACGCCACAAGTGCCATTGGTTGTATGAATGCTGCGTGGTGAAGCGTATCATAAAAGGAGGAATCACGTTTGGGTCAGCAAGGCCCGTGACTCCAGCACCGTCTAGAGGCTCCACGGACTGTGTAGGGCCCGTGCCCCCTGACCCACTGGTTCCTGGATCATGTGAATAAAACTGGCTGCGTTGGTCACCGCCTCTTGTCCGTGTCTCATTTCTCACTCGGATCGGTGAGTCTCCACATTGACAGGGAGGGAAGGGGGAGGTCAGACAATGGCAGGGCCACATTCAGGTCCTGTAGCTCCAGCATAATCATTTTCACAGATTCATGTCTCAGAGCCATTGTCCCAGACGTGTCCATCACCATCCCTGGGTATTTCCCTGTCCCACCGGCAGTGACTCAGTGCTATGCAGGCGAGTGGGAGTTTCCATTGGAGTCCTCAATATTGACTCATGACATCAGGTCAAACATGGGCACGAAAATGGATCCTTCTGATTCTCGTCTACTGCCCTCCCTCAGCCGATGATCCAGCACAAGTGCTCTTGGAGTAAAGGGCTGTTTGTCAGATTGGAGCATGTAGACAGTGCTGTTCCCCCAATTACTGACACCAGGAATACGGGGACATTCCAAAACTTGTCGATGAAACAATACTTGAAGTCATGGCAACCAGTGAGGACGATAGATATCGATGGAAACAGGACGTAGGTAGGAGGGCAGAATTGGCAGAAAAGTGGCAGACGGACATTATGGGCTACATGACACAATTTTAAAGAGCGTCCAGAGACAGAGGGATATGGGGTGTTCCGAAATTTTATCTTTGACATTTGGCAGGGCAGGATGAGAGAGCAGTTAGGGAAGCGTGGAGGGTATTGGGTTCCATTGTTTAAAATTCATTCATTGAATCTGGGCATCACTGGCTAGGCCAGCATTTAATGGACCTCCCAAATTGGCCCTTGATAAGGTGGTTGTGAGCCACTGCAGTCCCTGTGGTGTAGGTACATCCACAGCGCTGTTAGGGAGGGAGATCCAGGATTTTGACACAGCGACAGAGAAGGAACGGCCGATATATTTCCCAGTCAGATTGGAGAGTGGCTCAGAGGGGAAATTCCAGGTGGTGGTGTTCCCATGTGTCTGCTGGCCTTGTCCTTGTAGATGGTAGAGGAGGTGGGTTTGCAAGATGTTGTCGAAGGAGCCTTGGTGAGTTGCTGCAGTGCATCTTGTAGATGGTACACACTGCAGCCACTGTGCGTCGGTGGTGGAGGGAGTGAATGTTTCTGGATGGGGTGCTGATCAAGCCGGGCTGCTTTGTCCTTGATGGTGTCGAGCTCCTTGAGTGTTGTGGGAGCTGCACTCATCCAGGCAAGTGGAGAGTATTCCAACAGAATCCTGACTGATGCCTTGTCGATGGTGGACAGGCTTTTGGGGAGTCAGGAGGTGAGTTACTCGCTACAGCATCCCCAGCCTCTGACCTGCTCTTGTAACCGTTGGTTAGATTCTCTCTTGATGGAGATGGTCATTGCCTGACACTCAAGAGTACAGGTACTGAGTGCAAAATCAGGGGATCTTAATCTAAACAATTATAAAGCCCTGGTAAGGCGGCAGCAAGATTAACACATCCAGCTCTGATCACCACAGATGAGGGGGGATGTGAGAGACCTGGAGGATATTTAGAAGATTAATGCCTGTGTATTGTCCACACAGACGGGCAGTGAGCTGCTGGACCCTATCCTGTGCTGATTCATTCCTGTCAGATCCTCACACCTTGTTCAAGGCTGTCAGACAGGATGGCACCTGGTGTCCGGTCAGTTCCGTGTTCAAGGGAAATATTTAACAGGCCGGTAAACTGCTCAAAGTGACTGATTTGCGCTTCAGCTCTGATGGCCGACATGGAACTCTTTGTACACACATTGCATTCCAGATATCTCCAAACTTTTATCCCAATCCTCGATAGCAGAGTATAGTTTAGTCTCCAGCTAACGCCCATCACTGGTGGGCAATTGAAGACACATTAAAGGGAGGTTCATAGAGTCATCACGGCTCAGGAAGCCATTTAGCCCATCCAGTCCATGCAGATAGACAGCAGTGAGGGATAAACGAAGACAGGAACCCTGGGAAGAGGGAATGGATATTGGCTTGTGGGAATGAGGTAATAGAGAGCAGAATTTCCAAGGTTGGAGGTACCGAGTGTGGCGGCAATTAAGATTTGAAGGGGCAGGTGGGAGAGGAGCTAGGTTCTCTAGAAGGGGAGGGTAGAGGCTGTACCTGTGGGTGAGCTCAGTCACACTAGAGAAGGATCATGGTCTCATTGGGAGAAGAGAGTGATACACTGGCCCTATAAAGGATAGATCACACTCGGAGAACTGTGTACAGTTCTGGTCTCCATATCCCGCGGGAAGACCACACTTGGAACATTGTGCACAGTTCTGCTCTCCATATCCATTGTCCTGGCCACACCTGGAGCTCTGTGCGCAGTTCTGGTTTCGTTTACCCTCGGGCAGACCACGCGTGGAGCACTGTGGACAGTCCTGGTTTCCATATCCGTCATTCAGACTCCACTCAGATCATTGTGCTCAGTTTCTGTCTCCATATCACTCGGTTCACCAACACTCGGAGCACAGTGCACAATATTGGCCTCTATATCCCTCGGTTGACCACACTTGGACACTGTTCACAGTTCTGGTCTCCAAACCCTCGATTGGACCACATCTGGGGCATTGTGCATAGTTCACGTCTTCATATCCCATGGATAGACTACACTTGCTGCGCTGTGGACAGTTCTGGTCTCCATATCCCGTGGCCTGGCTACACTTGGAGCACTGTGCACTGTTCTGGTTTCCTTATTCCTCGAATGGATTACAGCTGGAGCACTGGGCACAAATCTGGTCTTCATATCCATTGGTCAGACCACATTTGGTGCACTGTGCGCAGTTCTGCTCTCCATAACCCTTGGCCTGGCCACACTTGGAGCACTGTGCATAATTCCGGACTGCATAATCCATGGTTAGGCCACACTTCTTGCACTGTGCACCTGTCTGGTCTCCTTATCGCTCTATCCGGTCAACCTGTAGAACTGTCCACAGTTTCGGACTCCATATCCCTCAGTTCAGCACACTCGGAGCACTTTGCACTGTTTTGTCCTCAGTATCCCTCGGATGATGACACTTGAAGCACTTGCACAGTTGTGGACACCTATATCCCTCTGGCCGGCCACACATGGAGCACTGTGCACAGTTCTGGTCTCCATATCCCTCAGTTGGACCACACTTGGAGCCCTGTGCAAAGTTCAGCCCTCCATTTTTCTTGATTAGTCCACCCATCGAACGCTGTGAGTAGTCCTGTTCTCCATGTCATTTGTCTAGGCCTCACAGACCAAACAGGCAATAGTGCAATATAGGTATGTGGTAGTTAAAGGGGGACTTCAACATTTAGGGTGATACATAATAAATGTTTGAGTGAGAGTCGAGGGTCCTTTCTGGTGGCATGAACAGCGGATTCCTTTCTGCATTTTAGGTGTTGTCTCTGCATGTGACAGAATTAAAGGGGGCACCTGTCAATGGGGACAGTGCTGCAGAAACGAGGGTTTGACACGCCACAAGTGCTATTGGTTGTATGAATGCTGCGTGGTGAAGCGAATCAGAAAAGGAGGAATCACATTTGGGTCAGCAAGGCCCGTGACACCAGCACCGTCTAGAGGCTCCACGGACTGTGTAGGGCCCGTGCCCCCTGACCCACTGGTTCCTGGATCATGTGAATAAAACTGGCTGCGTTGGTCACCGCCTCTTGTCCATGTCTCATTTCTCACTCGGATCGGTGAATCTCCACATTGACAGGGAGGGAAGGGGGAGGTCAGACAATGGCAGGGTCACATTCAGGTCCTGTAGCTCCAGCATAATCATTTTCACAGAGTCATGCCTCAGAGCCATTGTCCCAGACGTGCCCATCACCATCCCTGGGTATGTCCCTGTCCCACCGGCAGTGACTCAGTGCTCTGCAGGGGGGAGGGAGTTTCCATTGGAGTCCTCAATATTGACTCGTGACAAACACGGTCAAGAAAATGGATCCTTCTGTTTCTCGTCTACTGCCCTCCCTCAGCCGATGATCCAGCACAAGTGCTCTTGGAGTAAAGGGCTGTTTGTCAGATTGGAGCATGTAGACAGTGCTGTTCCCCCAATTACTGACATCAGGAATACGGGGACATTCCAAAACTTGTCGATGAAACAATACTTGAAGTCATGGCAACCAGTGAGGACGATAGATATCGATGGAAACAGGACGTAGATAGGAGGGTAGAATAGGCAGAAAAGTGGCAGATGGAATTTTGTAGAGAGGGGTATGAGGTGATGCATTTTGACAGAAGGAATAGGGAGAGGCATTATGGGCTACATGACACAATTTTAAAGAGCGTTCAGAGTCACAGGGATATGGGGAGTTTCGAAATTTTATCTTTGACATTGGGCAGGGCAGGATGAGAGAGCAGTTAGTGAAGCGTGGAGGGTATTGGGCTCCATTGCTTAAAATTCATTCATGGGATGTGTGCATCGGTGGCTAGGACTGCATTTAATGCCCCTCCCAAATTGCCCCTTGAGAAGGTGGTGGTGAGTCGCTGCAGTTCCTGTGGTGTAAGTACACCCACAGTGCTGTTAGGGAGGGAGTTCCAGGATTTTAAACCAGCGACAGTGAAGGAACGGCCGATATATTTCCAAGTCAGGATGGAGAGTGGCTCAGTGGGGAACTTCCAGGTGATGGTGTTCCCATGTGTCTGCTGCCCTTGTCTTTCTACATGGCAGAGGATGTGGTTTTGCAAGATTTTGTCGAAGCAGCCTTGGTGAGTTCCAGCAGTGCATCTTGTAGGTGGTACACTCTGCAGCCACTGTGCGTCTGTGGTGAAGGGAGTGAATGTTAGTGGATGGGATGCTGATCAAGCGGGGCTGCTTTGTCCTGGATTAGTGTGGAGCTTCTTGAGTGTTGTGGGAGCTGCACTCATCCAGGCAAGTGTAGACTATACCAACAAAATCCTGACTTGTGCCTTGTTGATGGTGGACAGTCTTTAGGGGAGTCAGGAGGTGAATTACTCGCTAAAGCATCCCCAGCCTTTGAACTGCTCCTGTAACCACAGTATTTATATGGCTGGTCCAGTTCAGTTTCTGGTCAATGGTAACACCCAGGATGTTGAAAGTGGGGGATTCAGTGATGCCAATGCCATTGAACGTCAAGAGGCAATGGTTGGATTCTCTCTTGTTGGAGATGCTCATTTCCTGGCACTCATAAGTACAGGTAGTGAGTGCAAAATCAGGGGAACTTATTCTGAACAATTATAAAGCCCTGGTTAGGCCGCAGCTAGATTAATACATCCAGCTCTGATCACCACACATGAGGGGGGATGTGAGAGCCCTGGAGGGGATGCTGAGGATATTTAGAAGATTAAAGCCTGTGTATTGTCCACACAGACGGGCAGTGAGCTGCTGGACCCTATCCTGTGCTGATTCATTCCTGTCAGATCCTCACACCTTGTTCAAGACTTTCAGACAGGGTGGCACCTGGTGTCCGGTCAGTTCCGTGTTCCAGGGAAATATTTAACAGGCCGGTAAACTGCTCAAAGTGACTGATTTGCGCTTCAATTCTAATGGCCGACATGGAACTCTTTATACACACATTGCATTCCAGACATCTCCAAACTTTCATCCCATTCGTGGACACAGGATAGTAGTTTAGTCTCCAGCTAACACCCATCACTGGGAGACTATTAAATACCCAATCAAGGGAGGTTCATCCAGTCATCATGGCTCAGGAAGCCATTCTGCCCATCCAGTCCATGCAGATAGACGACAGTGAGGGATAAATGAAGACAGGACCCCTGGGAAGAGAGAATGGATAGGGGATTGTGGGAATGAGCAAATCGAGAGCAGAATTTCCAGGGTTGGAGGTATCGAGTGGGGCAGCAATTAAGATGTGAGGGGACGGTTGGGATAGGAGCTAGGTACTCGAGAAGGGGAGGGTAGATGCTGTACCTGTGGGTGAGCTAAGGCACACCAGAGAAGGATCATGGTCTCATTGGGAGAAGAGAGTGGTACACTGGCCCTACAAAGGATGGACCACACTCGGGGCACTGTGCACAGTTCTGGTCTCCATAATCCTCAGTTAGACCAAACTTGGAGGACTGTGGACAGTTCCGGCCTCCAGATCCCTTGGCCTGACCCACTTGGAGCACTGTCAACAGTTCTGGTCTCAATATCCCTCATTTGGACCACATCTGGAGCACTGTACACAGACCTGGTCTCCCTACTTTTCGCTTAGAATGTGCTTGGAGCACTGTGCACAGTTCTGGCCGCCATATCCATTGTTTAGACCAAACCTGGAGCACTGTGCGCAGTTCTGGTTTCATTTACCCTCGGGTGTACCACGCGTGGAGAACTGTGGACAGTCATGGTCTCCATATCCGTCATTTAGACTCCACTCAGATCATTGTGCACAGTTTCGGTCTCCATATACCTCGGTTGACCAACACTCAGAGCAGTGTGCACACTTTTGTCCTCCATATCCCTCGTTTGACCACGCTTGGACACTGTTCACAGTTCGGGTCTCCAAACCATCGATTGGACCACATCTGGGCCACTGTTCACCATTCTCGTCTTCATATCCCACGGTTTGACCACACTTGCTGCACTGTGGACAGTTCTGGTCTCCATTTCCCTTGTCCTGGTTACACTTGGAGCACTGTGCCCAGTTCTGGTTTCCTTATTCCTCGAATGGATTACAGCTGGAGCACTGGGCACAAATCTGGTCTTCATATCCATTGGTTAGACCACATTTGGTGCACTGTGTGCAGCTCTGCTCTCCATATCCCTTGGCCTGGCCACACTTGGAGCATTGTGCACAATTTTGGTCTCGAAATCCATCAGTTGGACCACACTTGGAGCACTGTGCTCAGTTCTGCTCTCCATTTCGCTTGGTTAGTCCACCCATCGAACGCTGTGAGTAGTCCTGTTCTCCTTCTCCTTTGTCTAGGCCTCACAGACCAAACAGGCAATAGTGCAATATCGGGTTTTGGCAGTGAAAGGGGGACGTCAACATTTAGGGCGATACATAATAAATGTTTGAGCGAGAGTCAAGGTGCCTTACTGGTGGCATCAACAGCGGATTCCTTTCTGCATTTCAGGTTATTTCTCTGCATGTGACAGAATTAAAGGGGGCACCTGTCAATGTGGACAGTGCTGCAGAAACGAGGGTTTGACACGCCACAAGTGCTATTGGTTGTATGAATGCTGCGTGGTGAAGTGTATCATAAAAGGAGGAATCACGTTTGGGTCAGCAAGGCCCGTGACTCCAGCACCATCTAGAGGCTCCACGGACTGTGTAGGGCCCGTGCCCCCTGACCCACTGGTTCCTGGATCATGTGAATAAAACTGGCTGCGTTGGTCACCGCCTCTTGTCCGTGTCTCATTTCTCACTCGGATCGGTGTGTCTCCACATTGACAGGGAGGGAAGGGGGATGTCAGACAATGGCAGGGCCACATTCAGGTCCTGTAGCTCCAGCATAATCATTTTCGCAGAGTCATGCCTCAGAGCCATTGTCCCAGACGTGTCCATCACCATCCCTGGGTATGTCCCTGTCCCACCGGCAGTGACTCAGTGCATCGGTGGTGGAGGGAGTGAATGTTGGTGGATTGGGTATCAATCAAGCGGGGCTGCTTTGTCCTGGATGGTGTCGTGCTTCTTGAGTGTTGTGGGAGCCGCACTCATCCATGCAAGTGGGGAGTATTCCATCATATTCCTGACTGGTGCCTTGTCGATAGTGGGCAGGATTTGGGGAGTCAGGAGGTGAGTTACTCTCTGCAGGATTCTCAGCCTCTGACCTGATCTTCAAGCCACAGAATTTATATGGCTCGTCCAGTTCAGTTTTCGGTCAATGGTAAGCCCCAGGATTATTTTAGTGGGGGATTCAGTGATGGTAATGGCATTGAACGTCATGGGGCGATGGTTAGATTCTCCCTTGTTGCAGATGGTCATTACCTGAGACTCAAAAATACAGGTATTGGGGACAAAATCAGGGGAAGATACTCTGAACAATTATAAAGCCCTGGTTAGGCCGCAGCTAGATTAATACATCCAGCTCTGATCACCACACATGAGGGAGGATGTGAGAGCCCTGGAGGGGCTGCTGAGGATATTTTAGAAGATTAAAGCCTGTGTATTGTCCACACAGACGGGCAGTGAGCTGCTGGACCCTATCCTGTGCTGATTCATTCCTGTCAGATCCTCACACCTTGTTCAAGGCTGTCAGACAGGATGGCACCTGGTGTCCGGTCAGTTCCGTGTTCCAGGGAAATATTTAACAGGCCGGTAAACTGCTCTAAGTGACTGATGTTCGCTTTAGCTCTGATGTCCGACATGGAACTCTTTATACACACATTGCATTGCAGAAATCTCCAACCTTTCCTCCCACTGCTGGATACAGGAGAGTAGTTTATTCTCCAGCTAATACCCATCACTGGGAGTCAATATAAGACCCATTAAAGGGAGGTTCATAGAGTCATCACAGCTCAGGAAGCCATTCAGCCCATCCAGTCTGTGCAGATAGACGGCAGTGAGGGATAAACAAAGACAGGACCCCTGGGAAGAGGGAATGGATGGAGGGTTGTGGGAATGAATTAATAGGGAGCAGAATTTCCAGGGTTGGAGGTACCGAGTGGGGAGGCAATTAAGATGTGTGAGGGCGGGTGGGAGAGGAGCTAGGTTCTCTAGAAGGGGAGAGTGGAGGCTGTACCTGTGGGTGAGCACAGACACACCTGAGAAAGATCATGGTCTCATTGGGAGAAGAGAGTGATACACTGGCCCTACAAAGGATTGACCACACTCGGAGCACTGTGCAAAGTTCTGGTCTCCATAATCCTCAGTTAGACCAAACCTGGAGCACTGTGCACAGTTCTGGTTTCGTTTACCCTTGGGTATACCACGAGTGGAGCACTGTGGACAGTCCTGGTTTCCATATCCGTCATTCAGACTCCACTCAGTTCATTGTGCAAAGTTTTGGTCTCCATATCACTCGGTTGACCAACACTCGGAGCACTTTGCACACTTTTGTCCTCCATATCCCTCGGTTGACAACGCTTGGACACTGTTCACAGTTCTGGTCTCCAAACCCTCGATTGGACCACATCTGGGCCACTGTTCACAGTTCTCGTCTTCATATCCCACAGTTAGACCACACTTGCTGCACTGTGGACAGTTCTGGTCTCCATTTCCCTTGTCCTGGTTACACTTGGAGCACTGTGCCCAGTTCTGGTTTCCTTATTCCTCGAATGGATTACAGCTGGAGCACTGGGCACAAATCTGGTCTTCATATCCATTGGTTAGACCACATTTGGTGCACTGTGTGCAGTTCTGCTCTCCATATCCCTTGGCCTGGCCACACTTGGAGCATTGTGCACAATTTTGGTCTCGAAATCCATCAGTTGGACCACACTTGGAGCACTGTGCTCAGTTCTGCTCTCCATTTCGCTTGGTTAGTCCACCCATCGAACGCTGTGAGTAGTCCTGTTCTCCTTCTCCTTTGTCTAGGCCTCACAGACCAAACAGGCAATAGTGCAATATCGGGTTTTGGCAGTGAAAGGGGGACTTCAACATTTAGGGTGATACATAATAAATGTTTGAGTGAGAGTCGAGGGTCCTTACTGGTGGCATCAACAGCGGATCCCTTTCGGCATTTCAGGTTATTTCTCTGCATGTGACAGAATTAAAGGGGGCACCTGTCAATGGGGACTGTGCTGCAGAAACGAGGGTTTGACACGCCACAAGTGCTATTGGTTGTATGAATGCTGCGTGGTGAAGAGTATCATAAAAGGAGGAATCACGTTTGGGTCAGCAAGGCACTTGACTCCAGCACCATCTAGAGTGTCCACGGACTGTGTAGGGCCCGTGCCCCCTGACCCACTGGTTCCTGGATCATGTGAATAAAACTGGCTGCGTTGGTCACCGCCTCTTGTCCGTGTCTCATTTCTCACTCGGATCGGTGTGTCACCACATTGACAGGGAGGGAAGGGGGAGGTCAGACAATGGCAGGGCCACATTCAGGTCCTGTAGCTCCAGCATAATCATTTTCACAGATTTAAACCTCAGAGCCATTGTCCCAGACGTGTCCATCACCATCCCTGGGTATGTCCCTGTCCCACCGGCAGTGACTCAGTGCGTTGGTGGTGGAGGGAGTGAATGTTTGTGGGTTGGGTAACAATCAAGCGGGGCTGCTTTGTCCTGGATGGTGTCGAGCTTCTTGAGTGTTGTGGGAGCCGCACTCATACAGGCAAGTGGGGAGTATTCCATCATAGTTCTGACTGGTGCCTTGTCGATAGTGGGCAGGATTTGTGGAGTCAGGAGGTGAGTTACTCTCTGCAGGATTCCCAGCCTCTGACCTGATCTTCAAGCCACAGAATTTATATGGCTGGTCCAGTTCAATTTTCGGTCAATGGTAAGCCCCAGGATGATTTTAGCGGGGGATTCAGTGATGGTAATGGCATTGAACGTCATGGGGCGATGGTTAGATTCTCCCTTGTTGCAGATGGTCATTACCTGAGACTCAAAAATACAGGTATTGGGGACAAAATCAGGGGAAGATACTCTGAACAATTATAAAGCCCTGGTTAGGCCGCAGCTAGATTAATACTTCCAGCTCTGATCACCACACATGAGGGAGAATGTAAGGGCCCTGGAGGGGCTGCTGAGGATATTTAGAAGATTAAAGCCTGTGTATTGTCCACACAGACGGACAGTGAGCTGCTGGACCCTATCCTGTGCTGATTCATTCCTGTCAGATCCTCACACCTTGTTCAAGGCTGTCAGACAGGATGGCACCTGGTGTCCGGTCAGTTCCGTGTTCCAGGGAAATATTTAACAGGCCGGTAAACTGCTCTAAGTGACTGATGTTCGCTTTAGCTCTGATGTCCGACATGGAACTCTTTATACACACATTGCATTGCAGAAATCTCCAACCTTTCCTCCCACTGCTGGATACAGGAGAGTAGTTTATTCTCCAGCTAATACCCATCACTGGGAGTCAATATAAGACCCATTAAAGGGAGGTTCATAGAGTCATCACAGCTCAGGAAGCCATTCAGCCCATCCAGTCTGTGCAGATAGACGGCAGTGAGGGATAAACAAAGACAGGACCCCTGGGAAGAGGGAATGGATGGAGGGTTGTGGGAATGAATTAATAGGGAGCAGAATTTCCAGGGTTGGAGGTACCGAGTGGGGAGGCAATTAAGATGTGTGAGGGCGGGTGGGAGAGGAGCTAGGTTCTCTAGAAGGGGAGAGTGGAGGCTGTACCTGTGGGTGAGCACAGACACACCTGAGAAAGATCATGGTCTCATTGGGAGAAGAGAGTGATACACTGGCCCTACAAAGGATTGACCACACTCGGAGCACTGTGCAAAGTTCTGGTCTCCATAATCCTCAGTTAGACCAAACCTGGAGCACTGTGCGCAGTTCTGGTTTCGTTTACCCTTGGGTATACCACGAGTGGAGCACTGTGGACAGTCCTGGTTTCCATATCCGTCATTCAGACTCCACTCAGTTCATTGTGCAAAGTTTTGGTCTCCATATCACTCGGTTGACCAACACTCGGAGCACTTTGCACACTTTTGTCCTCCATATCCCTCGGTTGACAACGCTTGGACACTGTTCACAGTTCTGGTCTCCAAACCCTCGATTGGACCACATCTGGGCCACTGTTCACAGTTCTCGTCTTCATATCCCACAGTTAGACCACACTTGCTGCACTGTGGACAGTTCTGGTCTCCATTTCCCTTGTCCTGGTTACACTTGGAGCACTGTGCCCAGTTCTGGTTTCCTTATTCCTCGAATGGATTACAGCTGGAGCACTGGGCACAAATCTGGTCTTCATATCCATTGGTTAGACCACATTTGGTGCACTGTGTGCAGTTCTGCTCTCCATATCCCTTGGCCTGGCCACACTTGGAGCATTGTGCACAATTTTGGTCTCGAAATCCATCAGTTGGACCACACTTGGAGCACTGTGCTCAGTTCTGCTCTCCATTTCGCTTGGTTAGTCCACCCATCGAACGCTGTGAGTAGTCCTGTTCTCCTTCTCCTTTGTCTAGGCCTCACAGACCAAACAGGCAATAGTGCAATATCGGGATGTGGTAGTGAAAGGGGGACTTCAACATTTAGGGTGATACATAATAAATGTTTGAGTGAGAGTCGAGGGTCCTTACTGGTGGCATCAACAGCGGATCCCTTTCGGCATTTCAGGTTATTTCTCTGCATGTGACAGAATTAAAGGGGGCACCTGTCAATGGGGACTGTGCTGCAGAAACGAGGGTTTGACACGCCACAAGTGCTATTGGTTGTATGAATGCTGCGTGGTGAAGAGTATCATAAAAGGAGGAATCACGTTTGGGTCAGCAAGGCACTTGACTCCAGCACCATCTAGAGTGTCCACGGACTGTGTAGGGCCCGTGCCCCCTGACCCACTGGTTCCTGGATCATGTGAATAAAACTGGCTGCGTTGGTCACCGCCTCTTGTCCGTGTCTCATTTCTCACTCGGATCGGTGTGTCACCACATTGACAGGGAGGGAAGGGGGAGGTCAGACAATGGCAGGGCCACATTCAGGTCCTGTAGCTCCAGCATAATCATTTTCACAGATTTAAACCTCAGAGCCATTGTCCCAGACGTGTCCATCACCATCCCTGGGTATGTCCCTGTCCCACCGGCAGTGACTCAGTGCGTTGGTGGTGGAGGGAGTGAATGTTTGTGGGTTGGGTAACAATCAAGCGGGGCTGCTTTGTCCTGGATGGTGTCGAGCTTCTTGAGTGTTGTGGGAGCCGCACTCATACAGGCAAGTGGGGAGTATTCCATCATAGTTCTGACTGGTGCCTTGTCGATAGTGGGCAGGATTTGTGGAGTCAGGAGGTGAGTTACTCTCTGCAGGATTCCCAGCCTCTGACCTGATCTTCAAGCCACAGAATTTATATGGCTGGTCCAGTTCAATTTTCGGTCAATGGTAAGCCCCAGGATGATTTTAGCGGGGGATTCAGTGATGGTAATGGCATTGAACGTCATGGGGCGATGGTTAGATTCTCCCTTGTTGCAGATGGTCATTACCTGAGACTCAAAAATACAGGTATTGGGGACAAAATCAGGGGAAGATACTCTGAACAATTATAAAGCCCTGGTTAGGCCGCAGCTAGATTAATACTTCCAGCTCTGATCACCACACATGAGGGAGAATGTAAGGGCCCTGGAGGGGCTGCTGAGGATATTTAGAAGATTAAAGCCTGTGTATTGTCCACACAGACGGACAGTGAGCTGCTGGACCCTATCCTGTGCTGATTCATTCCTGTCAGATCCTCACACCTTGTTCAAGGCTGTCAGACAGGATGGCACCTGGTGTCCGGTCAGTTCCGTGTTCCAGGGAAATATTTAACAGGCCGGTAAACTGCTCTAAGTGACTGATGTTCGCTTTAGCTCTGATGTCCGACATGGAACTCTTTATCCACACATTGCATTCCCGACATCTCCAACCTTTCCTCCCACTGCTGGATACAGGAGAGTAGTTTATTCTCCAGCTAATGCCCGTCACTGGGAGTCAATATAAGACCCATTAAAGGGAGGTTCATAGAGTCATCACAGCTCAGGAAGCCATTCAGCCCATCCAGTCTGTGCAGATAGACGGCAGTGAGGGATAAACAAAGACAGGACCCCTGGGAAGAGGGAATGGATGGAGGGTTGTGGGAATGAATTAATGGAGAGCAGAATTTCCAGGGTTGGAGGTACCGAGTGGGGAGGCAATTAAGATGTGTGAGGGCGGGTGGGAGAGGAGCTAGGTTCTCTAGAAGGGGAGAGTGGTGGCTGTACCTGTGGGTGAGCTCAGACACACCTGAGAAATATCATGGTCTCATTGGGAGAAGAGAGTGATACACTGGCCCTACAAAGGATAGACCACACTCGGAGCACTGTGCACAGTTCTGGTCTCCATAATCCTCAGTTAGACCAAACTTGGATCATTGTGCACAGTTCTGCTCTCCATATTCTTTGGCCTGGCCACACATGGAGCTCTGTGCATTGTTCTGTTTCAAATTCCCTCATTTGGACCATACTCGGAGCACTGTGCACAGTGTTGGCCCCCATATACCTCGGTTGACGACGCTTGGAGCACTGTGCACAGTTCTGGTCTCTTTTTCGCTCGGTTAGACCACACTTAGAGCACTATACACAGTTCTGGGCTCCATAACCCCTGGCCTGACGCACTAGGAGCGCTGTGGACAGTTCTGGTCTCAATATCTCTCGTCTGGACCACGTCTGGAGCATTGTGCACAGACCTGGTCTCCCTATTCCTCGGTTAGAGCATGCTTGGAGCACTGTGCACAGTTCTGGCCGCCATATCCATTGTTTAGACCAAACCTGGAGCACTGTTCGCAGTTCTGGTTTCGTTTACCCTCGGGTATACCACGCGTGGAGCACTGTGGACAGTCCTGGTTTCCATATCCGTCATTCAGACTCCACTCAGTTCATTGTGCAGAGTTTTGGTCTCCATATCACTCGGTTCACCAACACTCGGAGCACTGTGCACACTTTTGACCTCCATATCTCTCGGTTGACCACGCTTGGACACTGTTCACAGTTCTGGTCTCCAAACCCTCGATTGGACCACATCTGTGCCACTGTTCACAGTTCTCGTCTTCATATCCCACGGTTAGACCATACTTGCTGCACTGTGGACAGTTCTGGACTCCATATCCCTTGTCCTGGTTACACTTGGAGCACTGTGCACAATTCCGGACTCCATAATCCATGGTGAGGCCACACATGGAGCACTGTGCACAGTTCTGATCTCCAAATCCCTCTGTCCGGCCACACCTGGGGCACTGTGCACAGTTTTGATCAACAAATCCCTCCGTCCGGCCACACCTGGAGCACTGTGCACTGTTCAGCTCTCCATATCCCTCAGTTGGACCACACTCGGAGCCCTGAGCACAGTTCTGCTCTCCATATCGCTTGGTTAGTCCATCCATCGAACGCTGTGAGTAGTCCTGTTCTCCATGTCCTTTGTCAAGGCCTCACAGACCAAACTGACGATAGTGCTATATCGGGATGTGGTAGTGAAAGGGGGACTTCAACATTTAGGGTGATATATAATAAATGTTTGAGTGAGAGTCGAGGGTCCTTTCTGGTGGCATCAACAGCGGATTCCTTTCTGCATTTCAGGTGTTGTCTCTGCATGTGACAGAATTAAAGGGGGCACCTGTCAATGGGGACAGTGCTGCAGAAACGAGGGTTTGACACGCCACAAGTGCTATTGGTTGTATGAATGCTGCGTGGTGAAGAGTATCATAAAAGGAGGAATCACATTTGGGTCAGCAAGGCCCATGACACCAGCCCCGTCTAGAGGCTCGACGGACTGTGTAGGGCCCGTGACCCCTGACCCACTGGTTCCTGGATCATGTGAATAAAACTTGCAGCGTTGGTCACTGCCTCTTGTCCGTGTCTCATTTCTCACTCGGATCGTTGTGTCTCCACATTGACAGGGAGGGAAGGGGGAGGTCAGACAATGGCAGGGCCACATTCAGGTCCTGTAGCTCCAGCATAATCATTTTCACAGAGTCATGCCTCAGAGCCATTGTCCCAGAGGTGTCCATCACCATCACTGGTTATGTCCCTGTCCAACCGGCAGTGACTCAGTGCTATGCAGGCGGGAGGATGTTGATAGTGGGGGATTCAGTAATGCTAATGCCATTGAACGTCAAGGGGCAATGGTTAGATTCTCTCTTGTTAGAGATGGTCATTGCCTGACACTCATATGTACAGGTACTGAGTGCAAAATCAGGGGAAGATACTCTGAACAATTATAAAGCCCTGGTTAGGCCGCAGCTAGATTAATACGTCCAGCTCTGATCACCACACATGAGGGAGGATGTGAGAGCCCTGGAGGGGCTGCTGAGGATATTTAGAAGATTAAAGCCTGTGTATTGTCCACACAGATGGGCAGTGAGCTGCTGGACCCTATCCTGTACTGATTCATTCCTGTCAGATCCTCACACCTTGTTCAAGGCTGTCAGACAGGATGGCACCTGGTGTCCGGTCAGTTGTGTGTTCCAGGGAAATATTTAACAGGCCGGTAAACTGCTCAAAGTGACTGATTTGCGCTTCAATTCTAATGGCCGACATGGAACTCTTTATACACTCATTGCATTCCAGACATTTCCAAAGTTTCATCCCATTCCTGGATACAGGAGAATAGTTTCGTCTCCAGCTAATGCACATCACTGGGAAATAATTGAAGACCATTAAAGAGAGGTTCTTGGAGTCATCACGGCTCAGGAAGCCATTCAGCCCATCCAGTCCATTCAGATAGACGGCAGTGAGGGTTAAACGAAGACAGGACACCTGGTAACAGGGATTGGATAGGGGTTTGTGGGAATGTGGTAATCGAGAGCAGAATTTCCAGGTTTTTAGGTACAGAGTGGGGCGATAATTAAGATGTGAGGGGGCGGGTGGGAGAGGAGCTAGGTACTCGAGATGGGGAGTGATAATTTCAATGTCAGGAGATTAGAAACTAATTGGAAACAAATTAAAATGTTTAGCAGTTGAACGAGAAGGAAGATGAGGAGAATTCCTTTTGACACAAAGAGTTGTTGTGATCTGGAATGTGCTGCCCGAATGGATAATGGAAGCAGAATCCATAGCAACTTATCAAAGGGGAATTGTATCAATAATTGACTGGGAACATAATTGCGGGGCGGTGGGTGAAGAGAACAGGTTGAGCAGACATAATTTAGTAGATCTATCAAAGAGCCAGCAGAGACTCGATGGGCCAAATGGACACCTACATTGCAAAAATATATTTACTTTAAACACAGTGAAGCATCCCTTTAAACCTCCAACATTTCAATCATTACACAGATCTGTCTCTCTCAATACTAATGAAATAAAGGATGACTTGGGAGGCATATTTAGTCTTTCACTCGAGAAACTGTTGGTCTCAGTTAATGAACAGCTCCATTAACAAGCTCAAGTCTGAGCCAGTGCTCGCCATGTGGTTGTGTGAATATTAACTACAGAATGCTCCTTGCGTTGATATAAAGGGCAGCCGTAATCCAGTCACCTCATTGTGACTCTGAGAGGATCAGAGGAAGATGAGGAAAGCACTGCTCTTGCTGCTTGGACTCCTGGTGCTGCTACAGCCCATCGCTGAGGGTGGAGTCGTGAGTCCAAGGCAGAGCCGTGAGTATAACTATCCCAGGAGTGACACAGCAGAAACATTCAGGGAATGAAGAGGAGGCCATTCAGCCTCTTCATGCTACCCATCAATTGGCGTCATAACTTCATCCGCCCATCTTTGTTCCATAACCCTTAAGACTTTTCCCAAACAGAAAGCTGTCCATTTCAGTTTAGCACTCTTACATAAATCACCTTTAAAAGAAAAATAATCATCCTTCCCGATAGAAACCCAGGCAGCTTTCCTAGTCGCCTTGTGCTTCTCATCGACGTGCTGACCCTCGGTTAGATCCTCCATATATCTCGGTTAGACCACACCTGGAGAACTGCGCACAGCTCAGCTCTCCATATCTCTCGGTTTGACCACGCTTGGAGCTCTGTGCACAGTTCAGGTCTCTATATCCCTCGGTTATACCAATTCTGGAGCAATGTGCTAACTTCTGGTCTCCATATCCCTTGTTTAGACCACATCTGGAGCACTGCTCACAGTTCTGGGGTCTATTTCCCTTATTTAGAAATCAGTTGGTCCACTGGGTACTGTTCTCTCCATATCCCTTGGTTAGGCGTCCCATAGAGCCCTGTGCGCTCTTCTGTTTTCCATGCCCTTTGTCTAGACCTCACAGAACAAACTGACGATAGTGCAATATCGGGATGTGGTAGTGAAAGGGGGACTTCACCATTTAGGGTGACACATGATAAATGTTTGAGCGAGAGTCGAGGGTCCTTACTGGTGGCTTCACAGAGGATTCCATTCTGCATTTCAGGATATTCCTTTGGATGTAACGAAATAGCGGGCACCTGTCGAGAATATCGCTGCCTTAGATGGGAGACTTTGATACCCAACAAGTGCTATTGGACGTGGGAATGCTGCGTGTGGAAGCCACTCGAAATCGGATGAAGCAGCGATGGGAAGCCAAGGCCAGTGACTCCAGACCCAGTTCAAAGGCCCGTGACTCCAGCACCGTCTAGAGGCTCCACGGACTGTGTAGGGCCCGTGCCCCCTGACCCACTGGTTCCTGGATCATGTGAATAAAACTGGCTGCGTTGGTCACCGCCTCTTGTCCGTGTCTCATTTCTCACTCGGATCGGTGTGTCTCCACATTGACAGGGAGGGAAGGGGGAGGTCAGACAATGGTAGGGTCACATTCAGGTCCTGTAGCTCCAGCATAATCATTTTCACAGAGTCATGCCTCAGAGCCATTGTCCCAGATGTGTCCATCACCATCCCTGGGTATGTCCATGTCCCACCGGCAGTGACTCAGTGCTATGCAGGTGGGAGGGAGTTTCCATTGGAGTCCTCAATATTGACTCGTGACATCAGGTCAAACATGGGCAAGTAAATGGCTCCTTCTGATTCTCGTCTACTGCCCTCCCTCAGCCGATGATCCAGCACAAGTGCTCTTGGAGTAAAGGGCTGTTTGTCAGATTGGAGCATCTAGACAGTGCTGTTCCCCCAATTACTGACATCAGGAAAACGGTGAAATTCCTAAACTTGTCGATGAAACAACATTTGAAGTCATGGCAACCAGTGAGGACGATAGATATCGATGGAAACAGGACGGAGATAGGAGGGCAGAATGGGCAGAAAAGTGGCAGATGGAATTTTGTAGAGAGGGGTATGCGGTTGTGCATTTTGACAGAAGGAATAGGGAGAGGCATTATGGGCTACATGACACAATTTTCTTGAGCGTTCAGAGACAGAGGGATATGGGGTGTTCCGAAATGTTATCTTTGACATTTGGCAGTGCAGGATGAGAGAGCAGTTAGTGAAGTGTGGAGGGTATTGGGCTCCATTATTTAAACTTCATTCAGT
The DNA here is from genome assembly GCF_964194155.1 of Cetorhinus maximus. Classification (NCBI taxonomy): domain Eukaryota; kingdom Metazoa; phylum Chordata; class Chondrichthyes; order Lamniformes; family Cetorhinidae; genus Cetorhinus; species Cetorhinus maximus. Next base: position 26,210 of record NW_027598130.1, read on the forward strand.
CCAGCATTTAATGCCCCTCCCAAATTGCCCCTTGAGAAGGTGGTGGTGAGCCGCTGCAGTCCCTGTGGTGTAGGTACATCCACAGCGCTGTTAGGGAGGCAGATCCAGGATTTTGACCCAGCGACAGTGAAGGAACGGCCGAAATATTTCCAAGTCAGATTGGTGAGTGGCTCAGAGGGGAACTTCCAGGTGGTGGTGTTCCCCATGTGTCTGCTGCCCTTGTCCTTCCAGATGGCAGAGATCATGGGTTTGCAAGATGTTGTCGAAGGTGCCTTGGTGAGTTCCTGCAGTGCACCTTGTAGATGGTACACACTGCAGACACTGTGCGTCTGTGGTGGAGGGAGTGAATGTTTCTGGATGGGTTGCTGATCAAGTGGGGCTGCTTTGTCCTGGATGGTGTCGAGCTCCTTGAGTGTTGTGGGAGCTGCACTCGTCCAGGCAAGTGGAGAATATTCCAATAAAATCCTGAATGATGCTTTGTAAATGGTAGACAAACTTTTGGGGAGTCAGCAGGTGAGTTACTCTCCGCAGGATTCCCAGCCTCTGAAATGCTCTTGTAACCACAGTATTTATATGGCTGGTCCAGTTCAGTTTCTGGTCAATGGTAACCCCCAGGATGTTGATAGTGGGGGATTCAGTGATGGTAATATTTAACAGGCCGGTAAACTGCTCAAAGTGACTGATTTGCGCTTCAGCTCTGATGGCCGACATGGAACTCTTTATCCACACATTGCATTCCAGACATCTAAAACCTTTCATCCCAATCCTGGATACAGGAGAGTAGTTTAGTCTCCAGCTAATGCCCATCACTTGGAGACAATTAAACACCCAATTATGGTAGATTCATTGGGTCATCATGGCTCAGGAAGCCATTCGGCCCATCCAGGCAAAGCAGATAGACGGCAGTGAGGGATCAATGAGGACAGGGGCCCTGGGAAGAGGGAATGGATAGAGGGTTGTGGGAATGAGGTAAAAGGGAGGGAATCTTGCAGGGCTGGAGGTGCCGAGTGGGGAGACAATTTAGATGTTGGGTGTTGGGGGTGGGGGTGTTTGGGGGGATAGGAGGGGGTGGGAGAGATGATTGTGTCTCTAGAAGGAGTGTTGGAGACTGTATCTCTGGGTGAGCTCAGTCTCACAAGAGAAGGATCAGGGTCTCATTGGGAGCAGTGAGTGATACACTGACCCTACACAGGATAGGCCACACGTGGAGCACTGTGCACAGTTCTTGTCTCTGTATCGCTCGGTTTGACCACACTTAGAGCACTGTGCACCGTTCGGTACTCTATATCCCTTGGCCTGACACACCTGGAGCACTGTGGACTGTTCTGCTCTCCATATCCCTCTGTTCGGCCACACCTGGAGCACTAGACACAGTTATGGCCTCCATATCCCTCAGTTAGTCCACACTTGGCGTACTAGACACAGTTATGGTCTCCATATCCCTTGGCCTGGCCACAATTGGAGCACTGCGCACAGTTATATTCTACATACCCATCGGGCAGACCACACTTGCAGAACTCTGCCCAGTTCTGGTCTCCGTATCCCTTAGTTGCAAAGCATTCGGAGCACTCTGTATAGTTTTGACCTTCATATCCCTCAGTTGACGACACTTGGAGCACTGTGCACATTTCTGCTCTCCATATCCCTGGGCCTGACCACACGTGGAGCACTATTCGCAGTTCTAGTCTCCATATCCCTCAGTTAAATCACACTCGGAGCACTGTGCACAGTTCTGGTCTCCAAATCCCTCCGTTAGACAACACTCGGAGCATTGTGCATCGTTTTAGCCTCCATATCCATCGGTTCACCGTGCTCGGAGCACTGTGCACAGTTTAGGACTCCATGTGCCTCAGTTAGTCCACACTTGGAGCACTGTGCAGAGTTCTGGTCTCCATGTCCCTCAGTTGGACCACAATTGAAGCACTGTGCACAGTTCTGCTCTCCATTATGCTTGGTTAGGCCACCCATCGAACGCTGTGAGTAGTCCTGTTCTCCATGTCCTTTGTAAAGGCCTCACAGACCAAACTGACGATAGTGCAATATCAGGACTTGGAAGTGAATGAGAGCCTTTAACATTTAGGGTGATACATCCCTCACTGCCGTCTATCTGAATGGACTGGATGGGCCGAATGGCTTCCAAAGCCGTGATGACTCTATGAAACTCCCTTTAATGGGTCTTCAATTGCCCCCCCGGTGATGGGAATTAGCTGGAGACTAAACTACTCTCCTGTGTCCAGGAGTGGGATGAAAGGCTGGAGATGTCTGGAATGCAATGTGTGGATAAAGAGTTCCATGTCGGCCATCAGAGCTGAAGCACAAATCAGTCACTTTGAGCAGTTTACCGGCCTGTTAAATATTTCCCTGGAACACGGAACTGACCGGACACCAGGTGCCATCCTGTCTGACAGCCTTGAACAAGGTGTGAGGATCTGACAGGAATGAATCAGCACAGGTTAGGGTCCAGCAGCTCACTGCCCGTCTGTGTGGACAATACGCAGGCTTTAATCTTCTAAATATCCTCAGCAGCCCCTCCAGGGCTCTCACATCCTCCCTCATGTGTGGTGATCAGAGCTGGATGTATTAATCTAGCTGCGGCCTAACCAGGGATTTATAATTGTTCAAAGTATCTTCCCCTGAGTTTGAATCCAATACCTGTATTTTTGAGTGTCAGGTAATAACCATCTGCAACAAGGGAGAATCTAACCAACGCCACTTGACATTCAATGCCATTACCATTGCTAAATCCCCCACTAACTTCATCCTGGGGGTTACCATTGACCAGAAACAGAACTGGACTAGCCATATAAATACTGTGGCTACAAGAGCAGGTCAGAGGCTGAGAATCCTGCGGAGAGTAACTCACCTGCTGACTCCCCAAAACCTGTCCACCATCGACAAGGCACAAGTCAGGATTTTGTTGGAATACTCCCCACTTGCCTGGATGAGTGCAGCTCCCACAACACTCAAGAAGCTCGACACCATCCGGGACAAAGCAGCCCTGCTTGTTTGGCAAACGATCCAACAAATATTCAGTCCCTCCACCACCGAGGCACAGTGGCTGCAGTGTGTACCATCTACAAGATGCACTGCAGTGATCACCAAGGCTCCTTCGATAGCGCTGCCCAAATCCACCTCTTCGACCATCTCGAAGGACAAGGGCGCAGACACATGGGAACACCACCACCTGGAATTTCCCCTCTGAGACAGTCACCATCCTGACTTGGAAATATATCGGCCGTTCCTTCACTGTCGCTGGGTCAAAATCCTGGACCTCCCTCCATAACAGCGCTGTGGGTGTACCTACATCACAGGCACTGCAGCGGCTCACCACCACCTTCTCAAGGGGCAATTTGGGAGGGGCATTAAATGTTCGCCTAGACAGCGATGCCCACATTCCATGAATAAATTTTAAAGAATGAATCCCAATACCCTCCATGCTTCACTAACTGCTCTCTGTGTGGACAAACAGCCCTTTACTCCACAGCACTTGTGCTGGATCATCGGCTGAGGGAGGGCAGTAGACGAGAATCAGAAGGAGCCATTTTCTTGCCCATGTTTGACATGATGTCATGAGTCAATATTGAGGACTCCAATGGAAACTCCCTCCCACCTGCAGAGCACTGAGTCACTGCTGGTGGGACAGAGACATACCCAGGGATGGTGATGGACACGTCTGGGACAATGGCTCTGAGGCATGATTCTGTGAAAATGATTATGCTGGAGCTACAGGACCTGAATGTGGCCCTGACATTGTCTGACCTCCCCCTTCCCCCCCTGTCAATGTGGAGACTCACCGATCCGAGTGAGAAATGAGACACGGACAAGAGGCGGTGACCAACGCAGCCAGTTTTATTCACATGATCCAGGAACCAGTGGGTCAGGGGGCACGGGCCCTACACAGTCCGTGGAGCCTCTAGACGGTGCTGGAGTCACGGGCCTTGCTGACCCAAATGTGATTCCTCCTTTGATGATACGCTTCACCACGCAGCATTCATACAACCAATAGCACTTGTGGCGTGTCAAACCCTCGTTTCTGCAGCACTGTCCCCATTGACAGGTGTCCCCTTTAATTCTGTCACATGCAGAGGCAACACCTGAAATGCAGAAAGGAATCCGCTGTTGATGCCACCAGTAAGGACCCTCGACTCTCACTCAAACATTTATTATGTATCACCCTAAATGTTGAAGTCCCCCTTTCACTGCCACATCCCGATATTGCACTATTGCCTGTTTGGTCTGTGAGGCCTAGACAAAGGACATGGAGAACAGGACTACTCACAGCGTTCGATGGGTGGACTAACCAAGCATAATGGAGAGCAGGACTGTGCACAGGGCTCCAAGTGTGGTCCAACTGAGGGATATGGAGACCAGAACTGTGCACAGTGCTCCAGGTGTGCCCGGCCAGAGGGATATAGGTGTCCAAAACTGTGCAAGTGCTTCAAGTGTCTTCATCCAAGGGATACTGAGGACAAAACAGTGCAAAGTGCTCCGAGTGTGCTGAACTGAGGGATATGGAGTCCAAAACTGTGGACAGTTCTACAGGTTGGCCGGACAGAGGGATATGGAGACCAGACCGGTGCACAGTGCTCCAATTGTGGCCAAGCCAAGGGATATGGAGAGCAGAACTGCACACAGTGCACCAAATGTGGTCTAACCAATGTATGTGAAGACCAGATTTGTGCACATTGCTCCAGCTGTAATCCATTCGAGGAATAAGGAAACCAGAACTGTGCACAGTGCTCCTAGTGTAGCCAGGCCACGGGATATGGAGACCAGAACTGTCCACAGCGCAGCAAGTGAGGTCTAACCATGGGATATGAAGACGAGAACTGTGCACAATGCCCCAGATGTGGTCCAATCGAGGGTTTGGAGACCAGAACTGTAAACAGTGTCCAAGTGTGGTCAACCGAAGGATATAGAGGCCAATATTGTGCACTGTGCTCCGAGTGTTGGTGAACCGAGTGATATGGAGACAGAAACTGTGCACAATGATCTGAGTGGAGTCTGAATGACGGATATGGAGACCAGGACTGTCCACAGTGCTCCACGCGTGGTCTGCCCGAGGGTAAACGAAACCAGAACTGTGCACAGTGCTCCAGGTGTGGCCAGGCCAAGGGAAATTGAGAGCAGAACTGTGCACAATGTTCCAAGTGTTGTCCTCCAGCGGGATATGGAGACCAGAACTGTAGACAGTTCTCCGAGTGTGAACTATCCTTTGTAGGGCCAGTGTATCACTCTCTTCTCCCAATGAGACCATGATCCTTCTCTGGTGTGACTGAGCTCACCCACAGGTACAGCCTCTACCATCCCCTTCTAGAGAACTTAGTTCCTCTACAACCCACCCCCTCAAATCTTAATTGCCGCCACACTCGGTACCTCCAACCTTGGAAATTCTGCTCTCAATTACCTCATTCCCACAAGCCCATATCCATTCCATCTTCCCATGGTTCCTGTCTTCGTTTATCCCTCACTGCCGTCTATCTGCATGGACTGGATGGGTCGAATGGCTTCCTGAGCCGTGATGACTCTATGAACCTCCCTTTAATGGGTCTTCAATTGCCCACCAGCGATGGACATTAGCTGGAGACTAAACAATACTCCGGTATCCAGGATTGGGATAAATGTTTGGAGATATCTGGAATGCAATGTGTGCACAAAGATTTCCATGTCGGCCATCAGAGCTGAAGCGCACATCAGTCCCTTTGAGCAGTTTACCGGCCTGTTAAATATTTCCCTGGAACACGGAACTGACCGGACACCAGGTGCCATCCTGTCTGACAGCCTTGAACAAGGTGTGAGGATCTGACAGGAATGAAGCAGCACAGGATAGGGTCCAGCAGCTCACTGCCCGTCTGTGTGGACAATACACAGGCTTTAGTCTTCTAAATATTCTCAGCAGCCCCTCCAGGGCTCTCACATCCTCCCTCATGTGTGGTGATCAGAGCTGGATGTATTAATCTAGCTGCGGCCTAACCAGGGCTTTATAAGTGTTTAGAATTAGATCCCCCGATTTTGCACTCAGTACCTGTACTTTTGAGTGTCAGGCAATGACCATCTCCAACAAGAGAGAATCTAACCAACGGTTACAAGAGCAGGTCAGAGGCTGGGGATGCTGTGGCGAGTAACTCAACTCCTGACTCCCCAAAAGCCTGTCCACCATCGACAAGGCACCAGTCAGGAATGTGATGGAATACTCCACACTTGCCTGGATGAGTGCAGCTACCACAACACTCAAGGAGCTCGACACCATCCAGGACAAAGCAGCCCCGCTTGATCAGCATCCCTTCCAGAAACATTCACTCCCTCCACCACCGACGCACAGTGTCTGCAGTGTGTACCATCTACAAGATGCATTGCAGCAACTCACAAGACTCCTTCGACAACATTTTGCAAACCCACCTCCTCTACCATCTAGAAGGACAAGGGCAGCAGACACATGGGAACAACACCACCTGGAAATTCCCCTCTGAGCCACTCTCCAATCTGACTGGGAAATATATCGGCCGTCCCTTCGCTGTCGCTGGGTCAAAATCATGAAACTCCCTCCCTAACAGGGCTGTGGGTGTACCTACACCACAGGGACGGCAGCGGCTCACCGCCACCTTCTCATGGGACATTTTGTGAGGGGCATTAAATGCTGGCATAGCCAGCGATGCCCACATTCCATGAATGAATTTTAAACAATGGAGCCCAATACCCTCCACGCTTCACTAACTGCTCTCTCATCCTGCCCTTCCAAATGTCAAAGATAAAATTTCGGAACACCCCATATCCCTCTGTCTCTGAACGCTCTTTAAAATTGTGTCATGTAGCCCATAATGCCTCTCCCTATTCCTTCTGTCAAAATGCATCACCTCATACCCCTCTCTACAAAATTCCATCTGCCACTTTTCTGTCCATTCTGCCCTCCTATCTACGTCCTGTTTCCATCGATATCTATCGTCCTCACTGGTTGCCATGACTTCAAGTATTGTTTCATCGACAAGTTTTGGAATGTCACCGTATTCCTCAAGTTAGCAATTGGGGGAACAGCACTGTCTACATGCTCCAATCTGACAAACAGCCCTTTACTCCAAGAGCACTTGTGCTGGATCATCGGCTGAGGGAGGGCAGTAGACGAGAATCAGAAGGAACCATTTTCTTGCCCATGCTTGACCTGATGTCATGAGTCAATATTGAGGACTCCAATGGAAACTCCCTCCTGCCTGCAGAGCACTGAGTCACTGCCGGTGGGACAGGGACATACCCAGGGATGGTGATGGACACCTCTGGGACAATGCCTCTGAGACACGACTCTGTGAAAATGATAATGCTGGAGCTACAGGACCTGAATGTTGCCCTGACATTGTCTGACCTCCCCCTTCCCTCCCTGTCAATGTGGAGACACACCGATCCAAGTGAGAAATGAGACACAGACAAGAGGCGGTGACCAACGCAGCCAGTTTTATTCACATGATCCAGGAACCAGTGGGTCAGGGGTCACAGGCCCTACACAGTCCGTGGAGCCTCTAGACGGTGCTGGAGTCACGGGCCTTGCTGACCCAAATGTGATTCCTCCTTTTATGATACACTTCACCACGCAGCATTCATACAACCAATAGCACTTGTGGCGTGTCAAACCCTCGTTTCTGCAGCACTGTCCCCATTGACAGGTGCCCCCTTTAATTCTGTCACATGCAGAGAAAAAACCTGAAATGCAGAATGGAATCCGCTGTTGATGCCACCAATAAGGACCCTTGACTCTCACTCAAACATTTATTATGTATCACCCTAAATGTTGAAATCCCCCTTTCACTACCACATCCGATCTTGCACTATTGCCTGTTTGGTCTGTGAGGCCTAGAAAAAGGACATGGAGAACAGGACTACAGTCTTCGATGGGTGGCTTATGCAAGGAATATGGATAGCAGAACTGTGCACAGTGCGACAAGTGTGGTCTAACAGAGGGATTTGGAGACCAGAACTGTGCAATGTACTACAAGTGTGGCCAGGCCAAGGGAAGTTAAGAGCAGAACTGTGCACAGAGCTCCATGTGTGGCCAGGCCAATGGACATGGAGAGCAGAACTGTGCAAATTCTTCCAAGAGTGGTCTAACAGGGTCATGAAGACCAGAACTGTACACAGTGCTCCAAATGTGTTCTAAACAAGGGATATGGAGACAAGAAGTGTGCACAGTGCTCTACATGTAGTCCAACAGAGAGATATAGAGACCAGAACTGAGCACAGTGCTCCAAGTGTCGTCAACCGAGGGATATGGGAGCCAAAACTGTGCACAGTGCTCCGAGTGTGGTCTAACTGAGGGATTTGGAACCAGCACTGTGCACAGTGCTCCGAGTGTGGTCTAACTGAGGGATTTGGAACCAGCACTGTGCACAGTGCTCCGAGTGTGGTCTAACTGAGGGATTTGGAACCAGCACTGTGCACAGATCTACAGGTGTGGCCAGGTCCATGGATATGGAGAGCAGAACTGTGCACAATGTTCCAAGTTCCCGAGCGATAGGGAGACCAGAAATGTGCACAGTTCACCTAGTGTGATCTATCCTTTGTAGGGCCAGTGTATCACTCTCTTCTCCCAATGAGACCATAATCCTTCTCTGGTGTGACTGAGCTCACCCACAGGTACAGCCTCTACCCTCCCCTTCTAGAGAACATAGTTCCTCTACCACCTGCCCCCTCACATCTTTATTGCCGCCCCACTCGGTACCTCCAACCTTGGAAATTCTGCTCTCTATTACCTCATTCCCACAAGCCCGTATCCATTCCCTCTTCCCAGGGGTCCTGACTTCGTTTATCCCTCACTGCCGTATATCTGCATGGACTGGATGGGCTGAATGGCTTCCTGAGCTGTGATGACTCTGTGAACCTCCCTTTAATGTGTCTTCAAATGCCCCCCAGTGATGGGCATTAGCTGGAGACTGAACTACTCTACTGTATGCAGGAATGGGATGAAAGGTTGGAGATGTCTGGAATGCAATGTGTGTAAAAAGAGTTCCATGTCGGCCATCAGAGCTGAATCGCACATCAGTCACTTTGAGCAGTTTACCGGCCTGTTAAATATTTCCCTGGAACACGGAACTGACCGGACACCAGGTGCCATCCTGTCTGACAGCCTTGAACAAGGTGTGAGGATCTGACAGGAATGAATCAACACAGGATAGGGTCCAGCAGATCACTGTCCGTCTGTGTGGACAATACACGGACTTTAATCTTCTAAATATCCTCAGCAGCCCCTCCAGGGATCTCACATCCTCCCACATGTGTGGTGATCAGAGCTGGATGTATTAATCTAGCTGCGGCCTAACCAGGGCTTTATAATTGTTCAGAATAAGTTCGCCTGATTTTGCACTCAGCACCTGTGCTTATGAGTGTCAGGTAATGACCATCTCCAACAAGAGAGAATCTAACCATCGCCCCTTGACATTCAATTGCATTACCATCACTGAATCCCCCACTATCAACATCCTGGGGGTTACCATTGACCAGAAACTGAATAATGCCTCTCCCTATTCCTTGGGTCACTCTTGTCCGTGTCTCATTTCTCACTCGGATCGGTGAGTCTCCACATTGACAGGGAGGGAAGGGGGAGGTCAGACAGTGGCAGGGCCACATTCAGGTCCTGTAGCTCCAGCATAATCATTTTCACAGAATCATGCCTCAGAGCCATTGTCCCAGACGTGTCCATCACCATCCCTGGGTATGTCCCTGTCCCACCGGCAGTGACTCAGTGCTCTGCAGGCGGGAGGGAGTTTAAATTGGAGTCCTCAATATTGACTCATGTCATCAGGTCAAACATGGGCAAGAAAATGGCTCCTTCTGATTCTCGTCTACTGCCCTCCCTCAGCCGATGATCCAGCACAAGTGCTCTTGGAGTAAAGGGCTGTTTGTCAGATTGGAGCATGTAGACAGTGCTGTTCCCCCAATTACTGACATCAGGAATACGCTGACATTCCAAAACTTGTCGATGAAACAATACTTGAAGTCATGGCAACCAGTGAGGACGATAGATATCGATGGAAACAGGACGCAGATAGGAGGGCAGAATGGGCAGAAAAGCAGCAGATGGAATTTTGTAGGGAGGGTTATGAGGTGATACATTTTGACAGAAAGAATCGGGAGAGACATTATGGGCTACATGCCACAATTTTAAAGAGCGTTCAGAGACAGAGGGATATGGGGTGTTCCGAAATTTCATCTTTGACATTTGGCAGGGCAGGATGAGAGAGCAGTTAGTGAAGTGTGGAGGGTATTGGGCTTCATTTCATAAAATTCATTCCGGGAATGTAGGCATTTCTGGCTAGGCCAGCATTTAATGCCCCTCCCAAATTCCCTCTTGAGAAGGTGGTGGTGAGCCGCTGCAGTCCCGGTGGTGTAGGTACATCCATAGAGCTGTTAGGGAGGGAGTTCCAGGATTTTGACATAGCGACACTGAAGGAAAGGCCAATATATTTCCAAGCCGGGATGGTGAGGGGCTCAGAGGGTAACTTCCAGGTGGTGCTGTTCCCATATGTCTGCTGCCCTTGATCTTCTAGATGGTAGAGGTCGTGGGTTTCGGTGACGCTATCGAAGGAGCCTTGGCGAGTTGCTGCAGTGCATCTTGTCGATGGTACACACTGCTGCTACTGTGCGTCGGTAGTGGAGGGAGTGAATGTTTGTGGATGGGGTGCCAATTAAGTGGGGCTGCTTTGTACCGGATGGTGTCGAGCTTCTTGAGTGTTTTGGGAGCTGCACTCATCCAGGCAAGTGGGGAGTATTCCATCATAGTCCTGACTGGTGCCTTGTCGATGGTGGACAGGCTTTGGGGAGTCAGGAGGTGAGTTACTCTCCGCAGGATTTGCAGCCTCTGACCTGCTCTTGTAGCCACAGTATTTATGTGGCTGGTCCAGTTCAGTTTCTGGTCAATGGTAACACCCAGGATGAAGTTAGTGTTGGATTCAGCGATGGCAATGGCATTGAATGTCAAGGCGCGATGGATAGATTCTCCCTTGTTGCAGATGGTCATTACCTGACACTGAAAAATACAGGTATTGGGGACAAAATCAGGGGAAGATACTCTGAACAATTATAAAGCCCTGGTAAGGCCGCAGCTAGATGAGTACATCCAGCTTTGATCACCACACATGAGGGAGGATGTGAGAGCCCTGGAGGGGCTGCTGAGGATATTTAGAAGATTAAAGCCTCTGTATTGTCCACACAGACGGGCAGTGAGCTGCTGGACCCTATCCTGTGCTGATTCATTCCTGTCAGACCCTCACACCTTGTTCAAGGCTGTCAGACAGGATGGCACCTGGTGTCCGGTCAGTTCCGTGTTCCAGGGAAATATTTAACAGGCCGGTAAACTGCTCATAGTGACTAATGTGTGCTTCAACTCTGATTCTCGCATGGAACTCTTTATCCACTCATTGCATTCCAGACATCTCCAAACTTTCATCCCACTCCTGGATACAGGAGAGTAGATTCGTCTCCAGCTAATGCCCATCACTGGGAGACAATTGAAGACCCATTAAAGGGAGGTTCATAGAGTCATCACGGCTCAGGAAGCCATTCAGCCCATCCAGTCCATGCAGACAGACGGCAGTGAGGGATAAAGGAAGACAGGACCCCTGGGAAGAGGGAATGGATAGGGGTTTGTGGGAATGAGGTAATCGAGAGCAGAATTTCCAGGGTTGAAGGTACCGAGTGGGGCGGTAATTAAGATGTGAGGGGGCGGGTGGGAGAGGAGCTAGGTACTCGAGAAGTGGAGTGATAATTTCAATGTCGGGAGATTAGAAACTAATTGGAAACAAATTAAAATGTTTAGCAGTTGAACGAGAAGGAAGATGAGGAGAATTCCTTTTGACACAAAGAGTTCTTGTGATCTGGAATGTGCTGCCCGAACGGATAATGGAAACAGATTCAATAGCAACTTATCAAAGGGGAATTGTATCAGTAATTGACTGGGAACATAATGGCGGGGCGGTGGGTTAAGAGAACAGGTTGAGGAGGCATAATTTAGTAGATCTATCAAAGGGCCAGCAGAGACTCGATGGGCCAAATGGACGACTACATTGCAAAAATATATTTACTTTAAACTTAGTGAAGAATCCCTTTAAACCTCCAACATTTCAATCATTACACAGATCTGTCTCTCTGAATACTAATGAAATAAAGGATGACTTGGGCGGCACATTTAGTCTTTCACTCGAGAAACTGTTTGTCTCAGTTAATGAACAGCTCCTTTAACAAGCTCAGGTTGGAGCCAGTGCTCACCATGTGGTTGTGTGAATATTAACTACAGAATGCTCCAGGCGTTGATATAAAGGGCAGCCGTAATCCAGTCACCTCATTGTGACTCTGAGAGGATCAGTGGAAGATGAGGAAAGCACTGCTCTTGCTGCTTGGACTCCTGGTGCTGCTACAGCCCATCGCTGAGGGTGGAGTCGTGAGTCCAAGGCAGAGGCGTGAGTATAACTCTCCCAGGAGTGACACAGCAGAAACATTCAGGGAATGAAGAGGAGGCCATTCAGCCTCTTCATGCGACCAATCAATTGGCATCTTAACTTCTTCCGCCCATCTTTGTTCCACAACCGTTAAGACTTTTCCCAGACAGAAAGCTGTCCATCTCAGTTTAGCATCCTTCCATATTCTGAGGGCCAATCAAAACAGCCGGCATATTGACAGAGGAAAGCAGCGTGGGAATAATTGGGTAGTTGCTTCAGAGAGACGACACGGGCTCGATGGGCCGAATGGCCCTCTTCGCTGCTCTATTATTCTTACCTTAATCGTAGAAAGACATTTCTACAAACCTTCCCCAGTTCAATCCTTACACAGGGCCGTCTCTGTTGATTAACACATAATCGCCCAGCGAGACACATTTAATCACTGATTCCAGTTACCGTTGCTCTCAGTGAGTGACCTTTCCCTTCAACGTGCCCAAGGTGGAGCCAATCCTCACCCTGTCTGTGTGGGGGTGTGTGTGTGTGATTATTAACTACAGATTATACTCTGAGTTCATATAAAGAGCTCCTGTAGCCCAGGCAGTTCAGTGTGGCTCTGAGGAGCTCAGTGGAAGATGAGGAAAGCACTGCTCTTGGTGCTGGTGCTCCTGGTGCTGGGACACATCGGCGCTGAAAACTATATTTACGCAGGACAGTGAATTTCTCAGTCGCCAATCTATGAAACCATTCACAGGAACAGGAATAGGCCATTCACCCACCCAAACATGTGCTGCCATTCGATTGGATCTTTGTTGATCTGTATTTAAATCCATTTCTGCGGCTTGGTTCTCGAACATGAACCGTACCTTGGTACCAAAACCCTTCAATCCCAGCGTGGGAATGGTTGAAAAGTTTGTATATTTTATATATTTTTGTTTAATTGAGCTCCAACCTCCAAAATTGACCCCACTGAATCTTAAAACTGCAAAAAAATTCTAAGATATTGTAGGTTTTAATAATAGTTGAGGTCTGTATATCCCTCGGTGAGACCACACTTGGAGCACTGAGCTCAGTTCCAGTCTCCATATCACTCGGTGAGACCACATCTGGAGCACTGCTCACAGTTCTGGGGTCCATATCCCTCGGTTAGACCACAGTTGTTCCACTGGGTACAGTTCTGCTCTCCATATCCCTTGGTTAGGTGTCCTATAGAGCCCTGTGCGCTGTTCTGTTCTCCATGTCCTTTGTCCAGGCCTCACAGACCAAACTGATGATAGTGCAATATCGGGATGTGGCAGTGAATGGGGGACTTCAATATTTAGTTTGATACATAATAAATGTTTGAGTGAGAGTCGAGGGTCCTTACTGGTGGTAACAACAGCGATTCCTTTCTGCATTTCAGGAACGTCCACTCAATGTGACAGAGTATCAGGGGCCACCTGTCGAATGGGACACTGCCACAGAAACGAGTTTTGGATAGCCAGCGAGTGCTTTTCAACGTCCAGATGCTGCGTGTTGAAACATATGAGATACGGATGAAGCAGGAAGGCCAGTGACTCCAGCTCCAATTACAAGGCCCGTGACCCCATCTCCATCTAGAGGCTCCACGGACTGTGTAGGGCCCGAGCCCCCTGACCCACTGGTTCCTGGATCATGTGAATAAAACTGGCTGCGTTGGTCACCGCCTCTTGTCCGTGTCTCATTTCTCACTCGGATCGGTGTGTCTCCACATTGACAGGGAGGGAAGGGGGAGGTCAGACAATGTCAGGGCCACATTCAGGTCAATAGCTCCAGCATAATCATTTTCACAGAGTCATGCCGCAGAGCCATTGTCCCAAACGTGTCCATCACTATCCCTGGGTATGTCCCTGTCCCACCAGCAGTGACTCAGTGCTCTGCAGGTGGGAGGGAGTTTCCATTGGAGTCCTCAATATTGACTCATGACATCAGGTCAAATATGGGCAAGAAAATGGCTCCTTCTGATTCTCGTCTACTGCCCTCCCTCAGCCGATGATCCAGCATAAGTGCTCTTGGAGTAAAGGGCTGTTTGTCAGATTGGAGCATGTAGACAGTGCTGTTCCCCCAATTACTGACATCAGGAATACGCTGACATTCCAAAACTTGTCGATGAAACAATACTTGAAGTCATGGCAACCAGTGAGGACGATAGATATCGATGGAAACAGGACGTAGATAGGAAGGCAGAATGGACAGAAAAGTGGCAGATGGAATTTTGTAGAGATGGGTATGAGGTGATGCATTTTGACAGAAGGAATAGGGAGAGGCATTATGGGCTACATGACACAATTTATAAGAGCGTTCAGAGACAGAGGGATATGGGGTGTTCCGAAATTTTATCTTTGACATTTGGCAGGGCAGGATGAGAGAGCAGTTAGTGAAGCGTGGAGGGTATTGGGCTCCATTGTTTAAAATTCATTCAGGGATTGTGGGCATCGCTGTCTAGGCCAGTATTTAATGCCCCTCCCTAATTGCCTCTTGAGAAGGTGATGGTGAGCCGCTGCAGTCCCTGTGGTGTAGGTGCATCCATAGCGCTGTTAGGGAGGGAGTTTCAGGATTTTGACCCAGCGACAGTGAAGGAACGGCCGATATATTTACAAGTCAGAATGGTAAGAGGCTCAGAGGGGAACTTCTAGGTGGTGGTGTTCCATTGTGCCTGCTCCCCTTGTCCTTCTAGATGGTAGAGGATGTGGATTTGGGCAGCGCTATCGAAGGAGCTTTGGTGAGTCGCTGCAGTGCACCTTGTAGATGGTACACACTGCTGCTACTGCGCGTCGGTGGTGGAGGGAGTGAATGTTTCTGGATGGGGTGCTGATCAAGTGGGGCTGCTTTATCCTGGATGGTGTCGAACTTCTTGAGTCTTGTGGGAGCTGCACTCATCCAGGCAAGTGGGGAGTATTCCAATAAAATCCTGACTTGTGCCTTGTCGATGGTGGACAGGCTTTTGGGGAGTCAGGAGGTGAGTTACTCGCCACAGCATCCCCAGCCTCTGACCTGCTCTTGTAACCACAGTATTTATATGGCTGGTCCAGTTCAGTTTCTGGTCAATGGTAACCCCCAGAATGTAGATAGTGGGGGAATCAGTGATGCTAATGCCATTGAACTTCAAGAGGCGATGGTTAGATTCTCCCTTGTTGCAGATGGTCATTACCTGACACTCAAAATTACAGGTATTGGGGAGAAAATCAGGGGAAGATACTCTGAACAATTATAAAGCCCTGGTTAGGCCGCAGCTAGATTAATACATCCAGCTCTGATCACCACACATGAGGGAGGATGTGAGAGCCCTGGAGGGGCAGCTGAGGATATTTAGAAGATTAAAGCCTGTGTATTGTCCACACAGACGGGCAGTGAGCTGCTGGACCCTATCCTGTGCTGATTCATTCCTGTCAGATCCTCACGCCTTGTTCAAGGCTGTCAGACAGGATGGCACCTGGTGTCCGGTCAGTTCCGTGTTCCAGGGAAATATTTAACAGGCCGGTAAACTGCTCAATGTGACTGATTTGCGCTTCAACTCTGATGGCCGACATGGAACTCTTTATCCACATATTGCATTCCAGACATCTCCAAACTTTCATCCCAATCCTGGATACAGGAGAGTAGTTTAGGCTCCAGCTAATTCACTGGGGGGCAATTGAAGACCCATTAAAGGGAGGATCACAGAGTCATCACGGCTCAGGAAGCCATTCGACCCATCCAGGCAATGCAGATAGACGGCATTGAGGGATCAATGAGGACAAGGGCCCTGGGAAGAGGGAAAGGATAGGGGGTTGTGGGAATGAGTTTAAAGGCAGGGAATCTTGCAGGGCTGGAGGTGCCGAGTGGGGAGACATTTGAGATGTGGGGTGTTGGGGTTGGGGGTGTGTTGGGGGATAGGAGGGGGTGGGAGAGATGATAGTGTCTCTAGAAGGAGGGGTGGAGGCTGTATCTCTGGGTGAGCTCAGTCACACCAGAGAAGGACCATGGTCTCACTGGGCACAGTGAGTGATATACACTGACCCTACACAGGATAGAGTTCACGATGCTGAACACAGCCCCTGGAAATGCTGATTGGAGGATTGTCCGGGCCCCTTACTGCAGACTCACTGTAGGGTGTGGGGTTGGGGAAATTATGGCCCTGGATTTAAAATAAAACACAAATAGCGGTGATGGTGAGAGTGAAACTAGTTGATTGTGGTGAAGACCCACCTGGTTGACTCATGTCCCTTAGGGAAGGGAATCTGCCATCTCAGGAATCCATTCAGCCCATCTATCCATGCTGATAGACGGCAGTGAGGGATCAATGAGGTGAGCACACTTGGGAAGAGGGAATAGATAGAAGGTTGTGGGAATGAGGTAGTAGAGAGCAGATTTTCCAGGGTTGGAGGAACTGAGTGGGGAGAGAAATAGGATGTGAGGGGGCGGGTGGGAGAGGAGATAGGGGTTTTGGAATGAGGGATGGAGACTTTATCTCTGGGTGAGCTCAGTCACACAAGAGAAGGATCAGGGTCTCATTGGGAGCAGTGAGTGATACACTGACCCTACAAAGGATAGGCCACACGTGGAGCACTGTGCACAGTTCTTGTCTCTGTATCGCTCGGTTAGACCACACTTAGAGCACTGTGCACCGTTCGGGCCTCTATATCCCTTGGCCTGACACACCTGGAGCACTGTGGACAGTTCTGCTCTCCATATCCCTCGTTTGGACCACATCTGCAGCACTTGTCACAGTTTTGTCCTCCATATCGCTCGGTTGTCCACACTCAGAGCACGGCGCAGTTTTGACCTTCATATCCATCGGTTGACCACGCTTGGGCAATGTTCACAATTCTGCTCTCCAAACCCTTGGTTGGTCTACATCTGGGCACTGTGCAAAGTTCTGGTCTTCATATTGCACAGTTCGATTACACTTGCTGCACTGTGGACAGTTTTGGTCTCCATATCCCTTGGCCTGGATACACTTGGAGAACTGTACACAGTTCTGGTTTCCTTATCCCTCGGAAGGATTACCGCTGAAGCACTGTGCACAGTTCTGGTCTTCATATCCCTCAGTTAGACGCCATTTGGTGCAGTTCTGCCCTCCTATTCCCATGGCCTGGCCACACCTGGAGCACTGTGCACAGTTCTGGTCTCCATATCCCTCAGTTAGACCACGCTTGGAGCACTGTGCAAAGTTCTGGTCTCCAAATCCCTTGGTTAGACCACACTCAGAGCGCTGTGCGCAGTTTTGGCCTCCACATCACTCGGTTGAAGACATTTTGAGCGCTGTGCACAGTTATGGCTTCCATATCCCTCAGTTAAACAACACTTTGGAGTACTTGATACCGTTATGGTCTCCAAATCCCTTGGCCTGGCCACACTTGGATCACTGCGCACAGTTCTGTTCTACATACCCATCGGGCAGACCACACTTGGAGCACTCTGCACAGTTCTGGTCTCCAAATCCCTCAGTTACAACACATTCGGAGCACTGTGCACAGTTCTGGCCTCCATATCCCTCAGTTAGACAACACTTGGAGTACTTGATACAGTTGTGTTCTCCATATCCCTTGGCCTGACCACACTTGGGACACTCTGCACAGTTCTGGTCTCCAAATCCCTCCGTTAGACCACACTCGGAGCACTGTGCATAGTTTTAGCCTCCATATCCATCGGTTCACCATATTCGGAGCTCTATGCACAGTTTTGGACTCCATTTCCCTCGGTTGATGGCACTTGGAGCACTCTGCACAGTTCTGCTCTCCATATCGCTGGGGGTGTCCATACTTGTAGCACTGTGCACAGTTCTGGGCTCCATGTCCGTCGGTTAGACCATGCTTGGAGAACTCTGATGAGTTCTGGTCTCCAAATCCCTCAGTTAGACCACACTCGGAGCATTGTGCAAAGTTTTGGTCTCCATATCCCTCAGTTGACGACACTAGGAGCACTGTGCACAGTTCTGGTCTCCAAATCCCTCAGTTGGACCAGACTTGAAGCACTGTGCTCAGTTCAGCTCTCCATTAAGCTTGGTTAGGCCACCCATCAAATGCTGTGGGTAATCCTGTTCTCCATGTCCTTTGTCTAGGCCTCACAGACCAAACTGACAATAGTGCAATATCGGGATGTGGCAGTGAAAGGGGCCTTTAACATTTAGGTTGATGCATAATAAATGTTTGAGCGAGAGTCGAGGGTCCTTACTGGTGGCATCAACAGCGGATTCCTTTCTGCATTTCAGGTGTTGTCTCTGCATGTGACAGAATTAAAGGGGGCACCTGTCAATGGGGACAGTGCTGCAGAAACGAGGGTTTGACACGCCACAAGTGCTATTGGTTGTATAAATGCTGCGTGGTGAAGCGAATCAAAAAAGGAGGAATTATGTTTGGGTCAGCAAGGCCCGTGACTCCAGCACCGTCTAGAGGTTCCACGGACTGTGTAGGGCCCGTGACCCCTGACCCACTGGTTCCTGGATCATGTGAATAAAACTGGCTGCGTTGGTCACCGCCTCTTGTCGATGAAATAATACTTGAAGTCATGGCAACTAGAGAGTACGATAGATATCGATGGAAACAGGACGTAGATAGGAGGGCAGAATGGGCAGAAAAGTGACAGATGGAATTTTGTAGAGAGGGGTATGAGGTGATGCATTTTGACAGAAGGAATAGGGAGAGGCATTATGGGCTCCAATGGTTAAAATTCATTCAGGGAATGTGGGCATCGCTGTCTTGGCCAGCATTTAATGCCCCTCCCAAATTGCCCCTTGAGAAGGTGGTGGTGAGCAGCTGCAGTCCCTGTGGTGTAGTTACATCCATAGAGCTGTTAGGGAGCGAGTTCCAGGATTTTGACAAGCGACAGTGAAGGAACGGCCGATATATTTCCAAGTCAGGATGGTGGGTGGCTCAGAGGGGAACTTCCAGGTGGTGGTGTTCCCATGTGTCTGCTGTCCTTGTCCTTCTAGATGGTAGAGGAGGTGGATTTGGTCAGCGCTATCGAAGGAGCCTTGGTGAGTCGCTGCAGTGCATCTTGTAGATGGTACACACTGCTGCTACTGTGCGTCGGTGGTGGAGGGAGTGAATATTTGTGAATGGGGTGCTGATCAAGCGGGGCTGCTTTGTCCTGGATGGTGTCGAGCTTCTTGAGTGTTGTGGGAGCCGCACTCATCCACTCAAGTGGGGAGTATTCCAACAAAATCCTGACTGGTGCCTTGTAGATTGTGGACAGGCTTTGGGGAGTCAGGAAGTGAGTTACTCTCCGCAGGATTCCCAGCCTCTGACCTGCTCTTGTAGCCACAGTGTTTATATGACTGGTCCAGTTCAGTTTCTGGTCTGGTAACCCCCAGGATGAAGTTAGTGGGGGATTCAGCGATGGCAATGGCATTGAATGTCTAGGGGCGATGGTTAGATTCTCCCTTGTTGCAGATGGTCATTACCTGTCACTTAAAAATACAGGTATTGGGGACAAAATCAGGGGAAGATAGTCTGAACAATTATAAAGCCCTGGTTAGGCCGCAGCTAGATTAATACATCCAGCTCTGATCACCACACATGAGGGAGGATGTGAGAGCCCTGGAGGGGCTGCTGAGGTTATTTCGAAGATTAAAGCCTGTGTATTGTCCACACAGACGGGCAGTGAGCTGCTGGACCCTATCCTGTGCTGATTCATTCCTGTCAGATCCTCACACCTTGTTCAAGGCTGTCAGACAGGATGGCACCTGGTGTCCGGTCAGTTCCGTGTTCCAGGGAAATATTTAACAGGCCGGTAAACTGCTCAAAGTGACTGATTTGCGCTTCAACTCTGATGGCCGACATGGAACTCTTTATACACACATTGCATTCCAGACATCTCCAAACTTTTATCCCAATCCTGGATACCGGAGACTAGTTTAGTCTCCAGCTAATGCCGATCAATGGGAGACAATAGAAGACCCATTAAAGGGAGGATCACAGAGTCATCACGCCTCAGGAAGCCCATCCTGTCCATGCAGATATACGGCAGTGAGGGATAAACGAAGACAGGACCCCTGGGAAGAGGGAATGGATAGAGGTTTGTGGGAATGAGGTAATTGAGAACAGAATTTCCAATGTTGGAGGTACAGAGTCTGGCGGCAATTTAGATGTGAGGGGGCAGGTGGTAGAGGAACTAGGTTCTCTAGAAGGGGCTGGTGGAGACTGCATCTCTGGGTGAGCTCAGTCACACCAGAGAAGGATCATGGCCTCATTGGGAGAAGTGAGTGATACACTGGCACTACAGAGGATAGACCACACTCGGAGCGCTGTGCACAGTTCTGGTCTCCAGATCCCTCATTTAGACCACAGTTGGAGCACTGTGTACAGTTCTGGTCTCCATATCCCTCAGTTAGTCCACACTCGGAGTGCTGTGCGCTGTTCTGGTCCAGATATCGCTCGGTTAGACCACGCTTGCAGCACTGTGCACAGTTCTGGTCTCCATATCCCTCATTTACAGCACACTTGCAGCACTGTGCACAATTCTGGTCTCCATATCCCTCATTTAGACCACAGTTGGAGCAGTGTGCGCAGTTCTGGTCTCCATGTCCCTCGGTTAGACCACACTCGGAGCACTGTGCGCACTTCTGGTCTTCATAACCCTGTTAGACCACACTTGGAACATTGTGCACAGTTCATGTCTCCATATCCATTAGCCTGGCCACATGTGGAGCCCATAGCCCCTAAATCATTGGTTCCTGGATCATGTTCCATTGGAGTCCTCAATATTGACTCATGACATCAGGTCAAACATGGGCAAGAAAATGGCTCCTTCTGATTCTCGTCTACTGCCCTCCCTCAGCCGATGATCCAGCACAAGTGCTCTTGGAGTAAAGGGCTGTTTGTCAGATTGGAGCATGTAGACAGTGCTATTCCCCCAATTACTAACATCAGGAATACGGTGACATTCCAAAACTTGTCGATGAAACAATACTTGAAGTCATGGCAACCAGTGAGGACAATAGATATCGATGGAAACAGGGCGTAGATAGGAGGGTAGAATGGGCAGAAAATTGGCAGATGGAATTTTGTAGAGAGGGGTATGAGGTGATGCATTTTGACAGAATGAAAAGGGAGAGGCATTATGGGCTACATGACACAATTTTAAAGAGCGTTCAGAGACAGAGGGATATGGGGTGTTCCGAAATTTTATCTTTGACATTTGGCAGGGCAGGATGAGAGAGCAGTTAGTGAAGCGTGGAGGGTATTGGGCTCCATTGCTTAATATTCATTCAGGGAATGTGAGCATCGCTGGCTAGGCCAGCATTTAATGCCACTCCCAAATTGCCCATTGAGAAGGTGGTGGTGAGCCGCTGCAGTCCCTGTGGTGTAGGCACATCCATAGCACTGTTAGGGAGGGAGTTCCAGGATTTTGACCCAGCGACAGTGAAGGAACGGCCGATATATTTCCAGGTCAGGATGTTTTGTGTCTCAGAGGGATAATTCCAGGTGGTGGTGTTCCTATGTGTCTGCTGCCCTTGTCCTTCTAGATGGTAGAGGAGGTAGATTTTGGCAGCGCTATCGAAGGAGCCTTGGTGAGTCGCTGCATTGCATCTCGATGGTACACACTGCAGCTACTGTGCGTCGGTGGTGGAGGGAGTGAATGTTTGTGGATGGGGTGCCAATCAAGCGGGGCTGCTTTGTCCTGGATGGTATCGAGCTTCTTGAGTGTTGTGGGAGCTGCACTCATCCGGGCAGATGTGGAGTATTCCATCATAATCCTGACTGGTGCCTTGTCGTTGGTGGACAGGTTTTGGGGAGTCAGCAGGTGAGTTACTCTCTGCAGCATTCTCATCGTCTGACCTGCTCTTGTAGCCACAGTGTTTATATGGCTGGTCCAGTTCAGTTTCTGATCTATGGTAACCCCCAGGATGTAGTTAGTGGGGGATTCAGTGATGGTAATGGCATTGAATGTCAAGAGGCGATGGTTAGATTCTCCCTTGTTGCAGATGGTCATTACCTGACACTCAAAAATACAGGTATTGGATTCAAAATCAGGGGAAGATACTCTGAACAATTATAAAGCCCTGGTTAGGCCGCAGCTAGATTAATACATCCAGCTCTGATCACCACACATGAGGGAGGATGTGAGAGTCCTGGAGGGGCAGCTGAGGATATTTTGAAGATTAAAGCCTGTGTATTGTCCACACAGACGGGCAGTGAGCTGCTGGACCCTATCGTGTGCTGATTCATTCCTGTCAGATCCTCACACCTTGTTCAAGGCTGTCAGACAGGATGGCAACTGGTGTCCGGTCAGTTCCGTGTTCCAGGGAAATATTTAACAGGCCGGTAAACTGATCATAGTGACTGATTTGCGCTTCAACTCTGATGGCCGACATGGAACTCTTTATACACACATTGCATTCCAGACAGCTCCAACCTTTCATCCCAATCGTGGATACAGGAGAGTAGTTTCGTCTCCAGATAATGCTCATCACTAGGAGACAATTCAAGACCCATTCAAGGGAGTTTGATAAATTCATCATGGCTAAGGAAACCACTCAGCCCATCCAGTTCCTGCAGATAGACGGCAGAGAGGGATAAACGAAGTCAGGACCCTTGGGAAGAGGGAATGGATACGGGCTTGTGGGAATGAGGTAATAGAGAGCAGAATTTCCAAGGTTGGAGGTACCGAGTGGGGCGGCAATAAAGATGTGAGGGGGTGGGAGGTAAAGGAACTTACTGCTCTAGAAGGGGAGGGTCGAGGCTGTACCTGTGGGTGAGCTCAGTCACACCAGAGAAGGATCATGGTCTCATTGGGAGAAGAGAGTGATACACTGGCCCTACAAAGGATAGATTGCACTCGGAGCACTGTGCACAGTTCTGGTCTCCATATCCCGCGGGAAGACCACACGTGGAGCTCTGTGCACAGTTTTGGTTCTAAATCCCTCAGTTGGACCACACTCGGAGCACTGTGCACAGTTTTGTCCCCCATGACCCTCGGTTGACCATACTCAGAGCACTGTGCACAGTTTTGTCCCCCATGTCCCTCGGTTGACCGTACTCAGAGCACCATACACAGCTTTGGCCCCCTTATCCCTCGGTTGATGACACTCGGAGCACTGTGCACAGTTCTAGTCTCTATATCTCTCTGTTGGACCACACGTAGAGCAATGTGCACATTCTGGTCTCCATATCCCTCGGCCTGAAACACTTGGAACACTGTGCACATTTCTGGTCTCTATATCGCTCGGTTAGGCCACACTTAGAGCACTGTGCACAGTTCTTGTCTCCATATCCAGCGGTTAGACCGCATTTGGAGCACTGTGCACAGATCTGGTCTTCATTACCCTGTTAGACCACACTTGGAACATTGTGCACAGTTCTACTCTCCTTATCCAATGGCCTGGCCACACGTGGAGCTTTGTGCACAGTTTTGCTCTCAATTTCCCTTGGCCTGGCCACACTTGAAGCACATTGCACAGTTATGGTTCCAAATCCCTCAGTTGGACCACACTCAGAGCACTGTGCACAGTTGTGGCCTCCATATCCCTCAGTTAGACCACACTTGGAGCACTGGGCAGAGTTCCGGTCTCCAAAACCCTCCGTTAGACCACAATCGGAGCACTGTGCATACTTATGCTCTCCATATTGCGAAGATAAGCCACCCAACGAACGCTGTCAGTAGTTCTGTTCTCCATGTCCTTTGCTACTTGACCATGAGTGGCTCTATGAGCCACTATACAGCTAAGCAGAGCCAAACAGAGCCAAACAGAACCAAACAGAGCACAACAGTGCAAAACAGAGCCAAACAGAGCGAAACAGAGCAAAACTGAGCCAAACTGCACCAAACAGTGCCAGACAGAGCAAAAAGAGCCAAACAGAGCCAAACAGAGTCAAACAGAACAAAACAGAGCCAAACAAGGTCAAACAGAGTGAAACAGAGCAAAAGAGAGCAAAACAGAGCCAAACAGAGCCAAACAGAGCACACCACAGCCAAACAGAGGCAGACATTGCCAAACAAAGCCAAACAGAGCACAACAGAGCAAAACAGAGCCAAACAGAGCAAAACAGAGCCAAACAGAGCCAAACAGAGCCAGACAGATCCAAACAGAGCCAAGCAGAGCACAACAGAGCCAAACAGAGCCAAACAAAGCAAAAAAGTACACAAAAAGAGCCAAACAGAGTCAAACTGAGCAAACTAGAACCAAACAGAGCCAAACAGATCAAGCAGAGTCAAACAGAGCAAAACAGAGCCAAACAGAGACAATCAGAGCCATAAAGAGTCAAACAGAGCAAAACAAAGCCAAACAGAGCCAAACAGCGCCAAACAGAGCCAAACAGAGCCGAACAGAGCCAAACAGAGCCAAACAGAGCCGAACAGAGCCGAACAGAGCCAAACAGAGCAAAACAGAGCCAAACAGAGCCAAACGGAGCCAAAAAGACCAAACAGAGCCAAACAGAGCCAAACAGAGCACACCAGAGCCAAACAGAGGCAGACATTGCCAAACAAAGCCAAACAGAGCACAACAGAGCAAAACAGAGCCAAACAGAGCAAAACAGAGCCAAACAGAGCCAAACAGAGCCAGACAGATCCAAACAGAGCCAAGCAGAGCACAACAGAGCCAATCAGAGCCAAACAAAGCAAAAAAGTACACAAAAAGAGCCAAACAGAGTCAAACTGAGCAAACTAGAACCAGAGCCAAACAGATCAAGCAGAGTCAAACAGAGCAAAACAGAGCCAAACAGAGACAATCAGAGCCATAAAGAGTCAAACAGAGCAAAACAAAGCCAAACAGAGCCAAACAGCGCCAAACAGAGCCAAACAGACCCGAACAGAGCCAAACAGAGCCAAACAGAGCTGAACAGAGCCGAACAGAGCCAAACAGAGCAAAACAGAGCCAAACAGAGCCAAACGGAGCCAAAAAGACCAAACAGAGCCAAAGAGAGCCAAACAGAGCACAATAGAGCCACAGAGAGGCAAACAGATTCAAACAGAGCCAAACAGAGCCAAACAGAGCAAAACAGAGCCAAACAGAACAAAATAGAGCCCAACAGAGCTAAACAGCGCCAACCAGAGCCAATCAGAGCAAAACAGAGCCAAACAGAGCCAAACAGAGCGAAACAGAGCGAAACAGAGCAAAGCAGAGCCAAACAGAGCCAAACGGAGCAAAACAGAGCCAAACAGAGCAAAACAGGGCCAAACAGAGCAAGACAGAGCCAAACAGAGCCATACAGAGCCTAACAGAGCCAAACAGAGTCAAACAGAACAAATCAGAGCCAAAGAGAGCCGAACAGAGCCAAACAGTGCCAAACAGAGCCAAACAGAGCCAAACAGAGTGAAACAGAGCCAGACTGAGCCAAACAGAGCCAAACAGAACGAAAGAGAACCATACAGAGCAAAACAGAGCCAAATAGAGCAAAACATAGTCAAACAGAGCAAAGCAGAGACAATCAGAGCCAAAAAGAGCCAAACGTAGCCAAACAGAGCAAAACAGAGCCAGACAGAGCCAAACAGAACCAAACAGAGCACAACAGAGCCAAACAGAGCAAAACAGAGCCAAACAGAGCGAAACAGAGCCAAACCGAGCAAATCAGAGCCAAACAAAGCAAAACAGAGTCAGACAAAGCAACACAGAGCCAAACAGAGCCGAAAAGAGCCAAACAGAACCAGTCAGAGCACAACAGAGCCAAATAGAGCCAAACAAAGCAAAAAAGTAAACAAAAAGAGCCAAACAGAGTCAAACAGAGCAAAACAGAGCCAAACAGAGCCGAACAGAGCCAAACAGAGCCAAACAGAGCAAAACAGAACCAAACAGAGCGAAACAGAGCCAAACAGAGCAAAGCAGAGCCAAACAGAGCCAAACGGAGCAAACAAGTGCCAAACAGAGCCAAACAGAGCCAAACAGAGCACAACAGAGCCTCACAGAGCCAAAAAGAGTCAAACAGAGCCAAACAGAGCCAAACGGAGCCAACAAGAGCCAAACAGAGCCACACTGAGCCAAACAGAGCACAACAGAGCCACATAGAGCAAAATAGAGCCCAACAGAGTCAAACAGCGCCAACCAGAGCCAATCAGAGCAAAACAGAGCCAAACAGAGCACAACAGAGCCACACAGAGCCAAACAGAGTCAAACAGAGCCAAACAGAGCCAAACAAAGCAACACAGAGCCAAACAGAGTAAAACAGAGTCAAATGGAGCCAAACAGCCAAACAGAGCCAAACACAGCCCAACAGATCCAAACAGAGCAAAACAGAGCCAAACAGAGCAAGACAGAGCCAAACAGAGTCAAACAAAGCCCAACAGAGCAAAACAGAGTCAAACAGAACAAATCAGAGCCACAGAGAGCTGAACAGTGCCAAACAGTGCCAAACAGAGTCAAACAATCGAGCAAAACAGAGCCAAACAGAGTGAAACAGAGCCAAACAGAGCCAAACAGAGCCGAACAGAGCACGCAAAACAGAGCCACACAGAGCAAAAATGAACCAAACAGAGTAAAACAGAGCAAAGCAGAGCCAAACAGAGCCAAATAGAGCAGAACAGAGACAAACAGAGCCATACAGAGCCAAACAGATCAAAACAGAGTGAAATAGAGCCAAACAGAGCAAAACAGAGTGAAACAAAGCAACACAGAGCCAAACAGATCCATACAGAGCCAAACAGAGCCAAGCACAGCCAAACCGAGCCAAGCAGAGGCAAACAGATCGAAACAGAGCAAAACTGAGCCAAACAGAGTCAAACTGAGCGAGACAGAGCCAAACAGAGCCAAACAGAGCTAAAAAGAGTGAATCAGTGTGAAACAGCGCAAAACAGAGCCAAACAGAGCATAAATGAACCAAATAGAGAATAACAGTGCCAAACAGAGCCAAACAGAGCCAAACAGAGTTAAACAGAGCCAAACCGAGCCAAACATAGCCAAACAGAGCCAATCAGAACCAAACAGACTCAAAAAGAGCAAAACAGAGCAAAACAGAGCCAAACAGATCCAAACAGAAC